>NC_056748.1:427830142-428077642 GCF_019279795.1 Protopterus annectens | reverse complement strand
TTGCAGTTAGCTTAAGACTGAAGTCCTGATACCAGGAGTTTGTGTGGTTTAGGCTATTCTGGAGGATATGGGTATCATCTGATGAGTTGGACAGCTCTGAGTTTACAGTCATCAGCAAGCTTGTCAGCCAGAGACCTTTGATGGTGACTTGGAACCAGTGAAGTATATGCAGAAGAGGAATGGCACCAAAATGTAATCCTGTGGGATGCCACTGGTGACTTGCCTTTTCCAATGAGCAACCAACCCAGACCGCGTGGGACCTGCCTGTGAGACAGTTTATTATCCATTCAGTCATGTAAGGATTGATGTTTAATGGGTCAGTTCCTCAATAATACCACAATGCGGTATAATATCAAAGAACTTGGCTAAATGCAGTTACGCAGCACGCACCTGTCATCATCCATTGCTTCTATGACTTTCACAAAGACATCTTAAAATATTTAGTAAGCAGGACTTAACCTTTCACAAGGGCAAACTGGTTTGGTATCAACAGCTTGTAAGCTGCGAATATCACTGTCTACTAGTTACATAGTGATACGTTCCATTACTTACAAATTATTGTGGTAAACCTAACTGATCTATAATTCCTATAGCCATAATAGGGCAGCTGTTGTGAGGGGATACCACAACAGTGATTCTCTAGGTCCCGGGTACATACCCAGTGGACAGATTAAGACTAAATAAGTTAAACAGGCAAACCAGTGAGGTTCTGTTTTACAGTAAAGAGTAGGCTGTCTGGGATGTTGTCTGGATCCATCCAGTTAGTGTTTTACCTTTTGAGAGTGCTTTATAGACTTGCTCTGAGATAATTATAGGTGGTGGTGCAGAATGAATGCAGAAGTGGGAGGAAGAGGGAAGGTATGAGGGAGAGGGGAGTTTGAACTAAATAAATCTGTAGTATGGTGGCAATGTCCCCTGGATCAGAGTAGGTAGTACTTTTGCAGATCAAATTGGTGCAGTGCTGAGTATTTTTTCTAAGATTTCTGACATGGTTAAAATGCTTTGTGATTATCTTCTGATGAGGTACCAACATTTACTTTGTAATTGCCTTTGCAAGTTCTGCTCTTACACTTAAGTTCTTTGATTACAGTTTTACACTAAGTAGTTTGAGTTTATTTCTTATGAGCCAGACAGTTCTTTTTTTTTCACTTACTTTCAAGTTTATTGATACTTGTGTTCCACCACAGGGGCTAGTTCCTAAACTTGACAATATATTTGTGGCATATGGGGACAGATGCTTCAATGCAGGAGCTTAGGTGGGAACAGAGATCAGTGATATATGTGGTCCCATTTGCTATAGGGTCACTGAGAGGTGAAGTGCTTTTAAATCTTCCCAGGTGATCAGATGATGACTTACCCAAGATAAATCCATGCAGACAGTAGGACTGGATAGCAACTTGGTATGATCCTTTTAAAAAAGACAGTATGGTTGTCCAATTTGGCCACTGAAGAGGCAACTATGGGTGTAGAGCATATTGGTGCTATATTTGCAAGATCAGTTCAAGTACATATGAGACCCTAGTAAAGGATAGCACTACTAGTGTTAATGATGTTCAGGAACCTCTGTACCTTGCTGTTGTTTGTGGTGTATGTTTGCCAGTTTATGAATGGGTATTTGAAATCTCCAAGAATGATTGTGATGTATTCAATAGTTAAGGACTAATTTATGTAGGTAGCTTTTGTTGGCTGTGGGAGATATAAAAGTGGTTCTATGGTTAGCAGTGATATGATAGAGACATAAACGTGGTTCTATGGTTAGCGATGATCTGATAGTTGGACTTCTTTATAGATACCAGAATATGCAGAAGTTGTAGGTCAGTATTATGCTGGAGTGCATGACAGGTGATGAGGCTGAGAAAGAATATGGACATGCCCCCTCTGGAATGAATATGTGTTGTCACTGCACTTGAACCGGGTTTCTGTAATTATATAAAAATGTATGTCTTCAATGGTTGGGAAAGCCTTGAGGGTGGACATTTTCAGTTTAAACTTCTAGCACTAAGAAGTGCCATGCTGACTTGGTGGGACTGATTGGGATTTGACAGTCTGGTAGATATAAATGACTGTCTCTGACTAAAAAAAGGCATTATGGTTGTAGAGAATCTCCTAACCAATATGTGGAAGCCCCGAGAGAAAAGATATAGGTCATTCCTGGCAAAGCAGAAAGGATTATCATCTGCTCCTTAGATGACAAATATTGGCTCTCATAGAATGACAGAAGTTGTTGAAGCCAATTATTTTGCTTGCATTTTGGCATTTGGTGCAGAGGATCACCTGGCAGCTGGCACAGAGGATTAATATGAGCCGTCAATGGACTGCTTCCTGTGTTCAGGATTTGATTCCCTCAGCCTCCATTTGCCTGACTGTGTAACTCTGAACAAGTCACTTAACCAGACAGTGCTTCCGGAAAAAGCCTAAAAAAAGGTCCATAGGGATCAGTATTCCACACTAGTTAACAAACAAATAAACCACAGAGATGGCATGATACAGCTTAAGGCCTCCTATTATCCTACCCACCTCGCCTTCCAAGCCATTAGGTGACTAATTGGTCCTATATCTTTTCTATCTCTGCAAATTGAGTAGTCCCAAAAATACCAGAACAAGGAATTGAAATCTTCACCAACAGATAAGCAAGGTTGAGAGAGAGAGGTTCATTACACAACACCTTTTGCAGCTCTGGTATAGCCCCCCCCCCCCCCCCCCCCCGTATCTCTGGCTTGACTGGCGGCTGGCCTGAACCGCCTTGAGCAAAGAGGTTCGGTATGGGGTTGATATTAGCAAGGTATAAATGATCGCAAGACTCTCAATTGCCTTCCCTTTCTGTTATCCTATGCCTGGCCCTCAGAAACATAGCTTATCCGAGACCTAGTACCTCATATCTTTCAAGGTGTAAACTCATTCTACAAAGATTGAGAAACGTGTGACGTCATTTACTCAACTGACAGCAGCAATTAGGCCGCAGCTTATAGGATATTTATTAAAATTACATATCTTATCTGTTAACAATCACCTGCACAATTACGTTTGTACTGACAATAAGAATTTTATTTTTCGGTACACGATGTATGTTTGAATTTTAAAGGGACAGAAGTGCTAGGCCCAGGAATTTTTCATACGATTAGTTAATGCTACCTGCCTGTTAGCTACATACGAATGATGAAAATAATTGTGATTGTCTAATAGATCTTTAAAAATTATGAAACTAGGATAAAATACCCTGGTTGTCCCCAACCTTTAAGCAGGGGCCCCAGTGACCGCAGGGTTTACTAGTACCTAAAAATAGAGCTGCACCTGCCGTGAATTTGGATGTGCCTGTAAATGAAGAAGAGCGAATCATTTTTTAATAAGAGCGCGGAACGATTTCTTACTGTCCTTGATTTTGCCTCATATCTGTGCTCTGTATTAATAACATTTTTGAGTCTTGCAAACTGCTGAGGAGAGCAGTAGCTAAATAATGACAACCACTGCATGTGTATACTTGTTATTTTGCAGGAAAATATACGTTAATGTAAATCATGTTATTATTTTGACTTTGGTACAATGCTAGTTTCCCTGACACCCCCACTACTTACTATACTGTGGCAGCTCTATTTCTAGATCTGTCTCTCTGATTCTTCAGCTAAAAGTTTGGGACCTGTGCTGAACAGACCTGTCAACGGCAAGTGTCATTGTTTAAGTCGGCACTTCTCTTTGCTCGCTTATCTTCTCATTTAAATGCCTAGCACAACGTAATGCTTTCCTCCCGTGCAGATTTGATTTCTTGTTTCAGATTACGGGCTTAGAGCAAATCTCTGAGCGGTGAAACAAAGTTGAGCTAACAACACAAAACAGCACAATTTATTCCTTCTTCCCTGTCTGCAGCACCCAGGAGCTCTTTACGCACGTTCTTCTGCAGGCAGCAACTTTGGCACGTGTCAAGCAAGAGAAGTTAGCTAGTTACGTCGCCCAACCAATACAATCTTTCTAAAGAGTGTGGGAGATACCATGCTTAACCGTATACACGGATCTCTATGGAAACATACGATGTGAAAAGTTATCCTTGTGTTTACGCTCACCTGGACGCAGAACGTCACATTGTTTTGGGCATAGAATTAAGGAAAATCTATACACTGGTAACACCCCTTACGTAGGCTGTCAACTGAGCGTCAAACAGTTCGCCATCTTGGTTATAACTAGACCTTTGGAAAATACTGTATGTTTACATGGAGATTCTGTGCTGTTACGTGCATTCAGGGTCCAAGGGACCTACTGTGTAGTTTTATTTTACGTTGGATATTCGTTACTTTTAGAGAAGCTGTGCGGTACCAATGACCGATTTCTGAATGGCAAGTACGGGCTGCCGGACCGTATACTCTCAAGATTTCCGGTCCGGGCAGCCACTTCTGGTTACCACACAACAACAAAACCGCAGAGTTCTGACAAGAGTAAAACCCTGTTGACCCAATCGGAGAACTGGAAGGTGAGTCATTTCACTGTGGTTTATTTATGTGATATGTGCCTTTGGGGGTAAGGCGGTCTTTTATCTGTTCCCGTCTGTTATTTTAACCCGATTTCAAGTGATGTTTATAAGTGTTATTCTAAGCGTATTTTCACCGTGATGCTGTTTCTGATGGTTGCACAAGTTGCAGCATTAAGTTGCAGAATAAGCACCGTACGGGGGGGACGGGGGTCACCGAGAGCAGGCGCACAACATTAGAGTGATTAATACTTTCTTCTTCTACATTTTAATTTGTATACGTTCCGGTACCTGCCAGGATAGGTGCAGTTCCCCCTTCTTAACTGGAGAGTAATCCTCGATTCCTATGATTTTATTCGTAGTGGGTGCGTTAGATTTCAGGGTATAATACCGAGTGCACACTTGGAAGTTAAATCTGTTTTTTTGTGGGGTATGTTCGTGATGCTGGGGTTTGAATTGACATTAGGCTGCAGTGCCCATGTTTGGGTTGTGGAGCACTGAAAACACTGTTCACGACTCTTAAGTAAACAAACGGGTTTCAAAACAGATACAACTCCCATGTTAACACACCATATATAGTTGTCAAGTTAAGGTGATATTTTTTAACGTTATGTTAATGGGGAAAGTCCGAATGAGAAGCGTGCTGACATAATTAATGGCTTTGTTTGGGGCCGAAATGATTTTATGATCAGTTTTGTGTAAACATCAGATGTTAACGAAAAGGTGGTAAAATAGTAAATGATCTTACCGGATTTAATGTTCGCTCGCTTTTGGCAGTTTCAGTTCTGTCTGTGGCAAAGACTCACCATTCCG
This sequence comes from Protopterus annectens, assembly GCF_019279795.1. Taxonomy (NCBI): domain Eukaryota; kingdom Metazoa; phylum Chordata; order Ceratodontiformes; family Protopteridae; genus Protopterus; species Protopterus annectens. The sequence continues at coordinate 428,072,373 of NC_056748.1, read as the reverse complement.
TTATGAGGAGAGCAATCGGTACATGAATTGTTTTGGTATGTATGGTTTGATGGATTTTATTTTATTGCCAATTTTGGCTGTGCCAAGACACTTTAGCCATTGACCCACGTACTGGAATAATTTATTTCTAATTGCGGACTCTACTTTTTCATGTTATTAAATTCTGTCTTTATTGTTGTTTGGTTTCCAGTGTCCTTCATTGTCCATTTCTGTGTTGGGCAGAAATGATTAACACCTAAATAAGAGGAAGTACTACGATCATATTTGCATAAATTAAAAAGAAAAAAAAATAAATGTTGCATAAGGTTTATGACTTATCTTACTATAGATAAAGTAGTTAAAGAACTTCTGTTAAAGGAAACTTTTTGTTGAGAGGCAATGCATGTGTAATATTGTTCACTGTAAGTGTGCCAGACTGTTATGAAGGTGGTTTGTGCTCTGCTGTGTCCATATATTTGTGCATATGTGTAATATTGCTTTATTTATTTTGACATTTATTAACCTGGGTAGTCCAACTGGGTTACATAACCTGTTTTTGGCAGAGGCTGGGGGAGAAAAGTCCCAATGATAGTAGACGTGAAGTAGATAGAATAACAAAGACTGCAACTATAAAGTTAGAGTATTATACAATGCAGATTTTAGTTTAGAAGTCTTTATATAAAACAGAGCAGCATATATAAAAGTTTGGGATTAACATTTGCAGTTAATTATGTTTTGCTAATGATTTAACATAATTAGTAAGACATTGCATATTAAACTTTAGTTTAATTACAGATGAAAATAGTTGATGTACTTTTTTGCATTCGGTCACAATGACAGGCTTACAGCAGACTGTAAACAGCATTGCTTGGCGAAGGGGGGAAGTAATGTAAAGGATTAAGATTTTAAGAGTTATGGTGGGGACTGAGAGAGATGGAAGAAGAAAAGTGGACAGAGGTTGGGAAAGAGATAGCAAATGAATGTAAAACAGAAGTTGGAATGAGAGTAGTTGAGGTGGGGAGGAGAGAGATATGGGGATGGTGGTATTTTTATTTCTTTTGCTTTGTTTCCAATTCTCAAATGTTTTGGGTTCATCAGTAAATTGCTTAATTTGTATCTTTCTTTATTTTGAATAGTCGCAGGGAATGGAAAGCAAAGAAGATGCTCTCAGTTCAGAATAAAATGATTTAAGTGAAAACCTTCTTGATTTAGTAGTGATGAGTAAGCATATTTAGTTTTTGATATTTGTTAACTAGGTTGGTCCAACTGAGCCAAAAGCCCATTTTCAGTGGAGACCTGAGGAGAAAAGCTCCAGTACATTAAAAGCAATTGTGATCGTATATGTAATATAAAAAATAAACAGAGGTTGGTAACATGATGGAAACAACGATGAGGCATAAGTTGTTACATAGCATGGCAGATACAGTGAAATACAAAATTGAAACATACATTTTACATAGTTTGTAGCAAAGAGTGAAACATTAAATTGTAGTACAGGTTGATGTATCACATATTTGAGTGAAGTAGAGATGCGCCATAGTAGAGAATTCATGATAGTTAGAGCTGCAAAAATATTTGTATTGAAAGTAAAAAAGGGGGGAGGGTGTACTAGACTTATTCCAGTAAAAAGGGTATGTGAAATCCTGTTTTCACTTGGTTGATCTAGAAAGAAGTGACTTATTGTAACTGTGCTGTACATACTAACTTGCACATTTTGTACACTTTTGTGTATATGTTATACTTGTGTGATCTTTCGTTCTTTACATATGGTGGTGTTGACTATCTTTGTAAACTTAGGATCATCTCTGTAGAATCTGTTTATGCATTCTACTAATGATGAAAATTAGTTTTGTAAAGTATGTCGCACTGATGTAAAATTGCTTTTATGTTGTACTTCTAATGTGTTATGGGGCCACCATCCCCACTCAATAGGAGCCTGGCTTATGCATCTTAGTAGGGTTAACCTTAGCAGAATGTGTGTGTGTTTGAAAATATATGTGCATGTCATATGCATGTATGTATGTAGACAATCGCAGATACATTCATGTATGAATGTATAAATATATACAAATATTGTACACTTGTAGAACTAAAGTATGCATATAGATTCTTTCTAAGCTTAAGGCCAAAGGAGGCCATCAAGAAGCTCAGCCAAATTGCCCAGTAATGATGGAAGACTAATCATGTTCCCCATTAAGTAGACTTTCTTCATATATTCCTTGTGAAAATTTATGACCATCCATCCTACCATGCATGCATCTATACACATTTTAAAGGTTACTAGGAAATTACTCTGCTTGATAGGTGAGGGTAGCCTATTCCAGAAACTGACGGTAGGTTGTGTTATGCACATGACATGCTCTCTGATGTTGTATGGTAATGTAGTTGTAGGTCTGTAGTATTGGTGATTGCTTTACCAGTGGTTCTGTTTAGGTGAAGGGGTTCAGAGTACTCTGCCATTCATACCATGGAAGACTAAACAGAGTACACCCTTTGGAGTATGTATGTATGTATGACACTGGTTAGAGAGACAGGACAGGGCTTTTAGTTTATCAAGAGTAGCTAAGTGCACTGAGACCTGAGATCTTTTTTAACTGAGGAAACTTAAGGTTTCTCAAGCTGTTTTAGGTGCTTGGAGAGGTACATACAGAATGATATGTTATATTCAGTGACTGGTCTAATAATAGTTGAACTAGAATTATAATTTCCTGGATCTTGATAAAACAACAAAAGATGCTTTCTGCAAGGTAGAAGGGTTTTGTAACCACACAGACATGATGATCAATAGAGAGTCTGTTGTCATATTTACCCAAGTTCCTGATGACTGTGTCAAATTTAAGTGGAGTGTTCTCAATGTGGTAAGCAGTGGTGATGCTAGATTTACCAAAAGGAACTGTGCTGTTTTTCTCAGTGTTGATGGTAAGATTGTGATTGATGCTCCAAACACTTGTTTGGTGTAGCTTTGCTGCAAAATTTGAGTATCAGAATGGGACTTGATACCACACCCTCCCCCTTGTAATCATCAGCAAACTTTGGTAGCCACAGCATATTGATATTGGTGTTCATGTAATGGAAATGTTTATGGCCAGGACAGATCTCTGTGGGACAACACTGATGAGATTTTTCTATGTAGAGCAACTCTCTCAAATAGCACAGATTCTGTTAGGCAATTCGTTACTAGCCCAACAAAGTGTGCATGGTTTAATGTTGAATTTGGAGAGTCTGTCAAAAATCTGAATATTGACTGTAGTGATGAAGGCACTGCCAAGGTCCATGCAATTGGTGTGGACTGTATGCTCCTTATCAATGGTCTCTCTAATGCTTTCCAAAAACTCAACCAGATTAAGCAGGCAAGTTCTGCCTTTTACAAACCTTGTCTGTAAGGAGAGACCTAAGGTTACTTGTATCATTATGTATTAGTTCAGATGCAATACATTCTATAACCTTGAAATAATACTAGTGAAATTAATAGTCCTGTAATTCGCAGGATCTGTAGGGGACAGCTTTTACGCAAGGGGACTACAGTGACAGTTTGCACACCTTGGGGGCATAACCAGCAGTGAGACTCTGGTTGAAAAGTTGATATGTAAGTGTGTGTGTGTGTGTGTGTGTGTGTGTGTGTGTGTGTGTGTGTGTGTGTGTGTGTGCACATGCTTATATGCACTCTGATATATATATTGTGTTTGTTTTTATGTTGGTGTGCGAGTTTGAAGATAAACATTGGTTAATACTGTTGTCCCCAGTAAGAGGTTTTCCGATCAGGATTGGTGGTTGGTGTAAATATTAAGATGTTTACCTTATAGACATAAGGTACAGGTTTTGATTCTCCTTTTTGAAAGAAAAATTGGCTAGGCTAAAATAGTGCAGAAAGGCAGCTAGCCTTGTAGTTGCCTGTCAGTCTAAATCTCTCAACTTCTATGATTGGTCCTGGGAACGCTCCTTTTTGGCATTTACTTCTGAAGTCAAAACCAATGTCAGTGGCCTCTAACTGACTAAATTTGCACATGGTTGCAAATTAGGAGCCGTCATTAAATCCCATACGGACACAAATGTTCTCCCGGAAGGGCTGACACAGACAAACAGCTGGTGTTGTCAGAACCATAGATTAAAACTAAAACTAAATGCCAAGAAATGCATAATAGTATTCTTTGGGAAGTCATTCACCTCTGGTAACTTATCATATTGACAATACACTCCTTAGAATTAACCCAGTAGTCAGAGACTTGGGGACATACATACATCAATCTAGCCTTTGACTATCATATATCTACATAAGTGCGGAAGTTATTCTGTGTTGTGCAACTTATAAACAAAGGTATGGCATCTAGTTCCAAGGAAGCCATTGTTCAGCTGTATTCATCATTTATCAGGCCTATTATTCAGTACAGTGCCTCCTTTGGTATGTACCTGACCAGGCATATCCAACAACTGGAACATCCACAGAGGTTCCTTACTAAAAGAATACAGGACGTAAGTAACATGTCCAATGCAGACCACTTCAAGGCCCAATCCTTGTATTTTGTCTCCTACAGGCTGTTGAGGGAAGATCTATGCCTGGCATATGGGACATTGTCATACCCGCTCTCTGATGGACCTCCTGCATATCTGCAGAATAAACAGCACCAGAACTACCCTTTCTAAAGACTTAAATCTTGTCTGTGATATAAATAGGACCTGCTGCAGAGACAGGTATGTATCTTAGAGAGTATTCTGTTTCTGGAAAAGGCTCCCTGTCCATGTAAAGCGGAGTTCGTCCCTAACCCATTTTGTGTGCAACTTGGACAGTTGTATGTGGAACAGGAAATTTATCCCTGGTTTGGCAGCTATGTCTCTAATGGACACAGGCAACCTATAAATGGTTCATCTTCTAGGCCCCTGCTTGTAAATATTTCATCTTACAAGTCCCTGTAAACACTTATCAAGGGTACCAAAACTTATTTAGAGATTTGGGATGCATGGCTAGGCTTAAAAAGGCCCTTGTGGTCATTAGTCTAGTAAACACCTATGAACAGAGTCTGTGCTTGGCTGTAGTGCCTTCTCTGCAGAGTCTGTGAGTCATTTCCTGTGTATGCATGGGGCTGTCTTTAGGTACTTTGGTTTCCTAAAGAGAATGCAGTGGGTAGATTGGTTATTCTAAGTTGCCTGTGTACATGAGATGGGGAAGAAATTGTATGCAGTTTTTTCTGTTCCTTACTTGTTTAGTAAACTCAGCAGCTGTTTATGGGGTCATTGTAGGAGTTAAATATGACTAGACAGCTGTGGCTGATGTTTGTGTGTGCACGTGCAAAATGTACATCCAAGGTTGACTGGAATAGCAGATTAGGTTTAAATTGTACTGCTTTCCACTAGTGTAAAAGGTGAAAACCATGGTGAGAATTGTGGGAGCTAGGTCCGACTCTAAACCGGTTACAAGTGGCGTTCTTCAGGGCTCAGTCCTAGGACCCCTCCTGTTCAGCATTTACTTCTCAGAGGTACAGGCAAGCACAGGAGGACTATGGCTGACCATGTTTGCAGACAACTGCAAACTAGGGGCTATAATTGACTCTCTGGCTGACACAGACATCCTCCAAAAGGGTCTCACTGAGAAGGATACCTAGTGTCAAAATCATGGCCTCAAGCTAAATGCCAAAAAGTGCATAGTCATCCCTTTTGGAAACAACAAAGTACCACATAGGTGGTAGTTCCCTAAATATGGAAAACGTAATAAGGGATCTGGGGACTCAAGTAGATAGTAATCTCTCCTTTGATAATCACATTGCCAAAGTGGTTAGAAAATCCTTCTTTGTGGCCCACCTAATCACAAAAGGGTTTCCATTCAGATCAAAAAAGGTCATTGTGCCCCTCTACTCATCACTCATCAGACCCATCATATAGTACAACGCCCCGTTTGGGATGTACCTTACAAGACACCTGCAACAGCTGGAAAGACCACAGAAGTACCTCACCAAGAGGATCACTGGCCTCAAACAGATGCCTTATGCAGCTCGACTAAAGAAACTCCACCTTCGAGTAGGCGGTATGCAACCGAGTACAGCTGATCTCTGCCTGTCATACAAAGCCATGTCCAACATAGAATTGATGGACATGCTCCACATAAAGAAAACCTTATCCCCTCGAGCCACATGCTCTAGGGATCTAAATCTCATCACAACAATAAATAGGACTTGCTGGAGGGATAGATTCCTGTCCCAGAGACTTCCCATGCTTTGGAACAAGATTCCAATCTGCATTGGGCAGAGCTCCTTGCTAACACTCTTCAAAAGAAACCTTGACAGGTGCATGGGAAATGGAAAGTTTACCCCGGGGATCACTTCAGTGGCTGTGCTGGACAGAGGCACAGGGAACTAATCTAAGGGGGGTGGCGAAAGCCAACACATTCTGGCTAGGCTTATAAATGCCTTCGGGCAGATAGCCTAGTACCTACCTATGAACCTATAATTTATGATGTATGGAGTTTGAATTCCACTATTGCAAATATGAATGGCTGCCAAGAATATGGTCTCTTGTCACATGATTGGTGCCAACCAGTTGAAAGTATACCTATGGCAGCCCTTATTTCTTTATTACAATTGCTCATACTGTTATCTGCTTTTTTTTTTTTTTCTTCCAGTGCTCTCTAAATTTATTTTTGTATGCTCTTGAGTCATCATCTATTATTTTTCAGTGCTGCATATATTGCCTTACCTTTGAGCAGACGAGTTAAAAACATGAGCGACTGACCTTGGTCATTTTGGAGTTGATTGCATGTACTTGCAAATGCCTGAATGAACTTGTCAGAAAACATCCTCCTTATGCTGTGGTGCATTGATAGAGATCCTGTGTCTCAAAAGCTTTGCTGTGTTGTTATACTACCATCACCATTAAAGGTGTGAATGCTGAGCTACTGGTCTTTATGTCTTGATTGTTGACATGTCCTCTTTGGACATACAATCATGCAAGCTTTCTTTAGTTTTACACTGTAGTCCACTATGACACTATCTTATCATATTCTTCAGACCTCATTTCTGTTTCTTTCCTGTCTAACTAATTAAATAGATAATTGCTGTGCAGCCTGTATATCTGCATACTTATTCTGTGGCTGCAAGAATGAGAACACACACACACTTTACGACAAAACTGCTTTATGAGCTAAAAATTCCATTTCAGGATCCCAACAATGTAAGGAATGAAACTGATTGTCAGATCATAGGAGGTTAGTAGGCTATTGACCCTGAGGTTATTTCAAGCCTAGCCATTTTCATCCCAATGTAGTGCCATAGATATTCTAGTCTGGGGTGTCCAACCTTTTTGCTTGCCAGGGACTCATTGAGTGAACAGAAATGTCTTGGGGCTGCATATAAAATATATCGTAGTTAACTCTTTCGCTGCCACGGGTGACCAAAGTCAACCTCCTAGCTGTACTGTAGGTGCATTCGAACAATAAATAAATGTAATAAATGCCTAGTATTTGCCATAAAATTCTTATTCTCTAATCTAACAGTTAACTCTTAACATCTTAGTGTGTTTGTGTGTCTGTATATGTGTGTATGTATATGTTTGTGTGTGTGTGTGTGTGTGTGTGTGTGTGTGTGTGTGTGTGTGTGTGTATGTATATATATATATATATATATATATATAAAATATAATGTGTATGTGTCTGTGTGTGTGTGTATATATATATATATATATATATATATATATATATATATATATGTATATATCTGTATATATATATATATATATATATATATATATATATTTTTTTTTTTTTTTTACAGATATTCACTACAGCACTAGCATTTCTCACTGGGAAAACTGCTCCAGCCGTCCAGCTATGTAAAATGTCAAAATTAACAGTCCTACAATACTATAATCCACAAAAAATAAGCCAACAAATTTGCAATAAAGTAAAGAATTCACATTACTGACTTTATAAAGCAATTCTAAATAAGCTACAAGAGGGTCTCGCCCAAACAAATGACTGGTGCCAGAAACATGGCCTCAAGCTAAATGCCAAAAATGCTTCATCATCCCCTTTGGGGAAGAGTGACATCCCCACAAATTATTACATTAATAACAATGTTGTAAGCACACAATCAGTCGTGAGGTGCTTGGGCACCCAGGTTGATAGAAACCTGACTTTTGACCACCATGTTGTCTCCGTTGTATGGAAAGCTTTTTACATGGCCCACCTCATTAGTAAGGGTATCTCATCCAGGGACAAGATGGTCATAACATCCCTGTATTCTTCCTTTATAAGAGCCATTACTGAGTGCAAAGCCCCTTTTGGCATGTGCCTCAGCAAAACACCCTGCCAAAAGAAAGACTACAACCATTTCTGACAAAAAAGGTCAAAGGATTAAGTTCACTTGGTTATCCAAACAGACTAAAAAGTTTCTCGCTTTCCTCTGTCTCTCATTGGCCCCTATAAATTTCATCACTGGTTTGCTTTTCAGGCCAAGAAAGATCTTGCCTTAAGAGACTTCCTCCACCTCAGAAGTACTGGTTATACTTAAAACACTCACTACAAAGACCACAGCCTTCACTGCAACATAAACAAACCACTCTGTATGGACAGGTTCTTGATACAAAAAGTTCAACTTCTGTAAAAAGATCCTCTCATTATCAAACAATGTAGTTCAGCCACACGACAACTGTATGGATAGCCATAAATGTACTCCTTGAGTAAGTAGCATAGCCTTCATCAAACCGGATAGCAAATCCACATGCTAAACTTTCCTAGCTGGATGGCTAAGATCTGCTATTGGTTACTCAAGTCTACTTGCCCAAGAAGAGGGGCCTATTTAACTAAGAATTCCATTTGCAAAAATATATTCAGTATACATATTAAATCTCTGTCTTTCTCTCACACACACACACACACACACACACACACACACACACACACACACAAGGAGCCCTTACTTCTTAAATAAGCAAACTCCGTAATCGCATGACAGACACTCACTGAATGAAATTGTCGAAGTAAAAATATCTGAAAAAATTCATACTAGAGATGGACTCATCCATCCAATTTCCCACCACCAAAAGGACCATCAATAAATTAGCAAACAACTGCTCAGTAAAAAGTAAATCGGTAAGAAATCCCTAAACTCTCCAAGATCATACTACATACTGGAGTAAACCTATAACTTCCCTCCAATCTAAAGCTATTTGACGCTGACATTTTAATTTGTGCAGAAGTTATTCACAGACTGGCAGTTTAGTGAACTGTCACATTAGCACTCAATGCTTACGTCTGAACCAATGAAGCGTACTTGTCAATTCCAAAAGAATTAAAGTAGCATAATAAGAAGGTTATTTGTAAGGTTACATGGCAGTTTATATTTGAAATAAGCAAAAATATTAAAAAGGCTCTGTTTCTTGTAATTATGCTGAAAAGTCTTCCAAGGTAAATGCAACCTTCTGATTTAGTATGGAACCATACCTCTCAACCTTAGAGCGAGAAATCTGGAGAAAGAGAAAAATAAAAGTAGGACACAGGCCCAAAAATAGTTATCCATCACAGACACCATTGAAACAACTGTAGCTACCAACATTATACTTCACTTATAATCTTTCTATCCCATCATTGTCAGTTAAGCATTATATAGCCCATTCGATCCTGCCTTATTTTGCAACAAAGAAAACCATGCTTTGAAATGACAAATGCATTAAAAACAATAAAACACATTGCATCCACATCCTGCAACTTCGTATCTGCAAACAACCACAGAGCTTCCACTGAAACTAGGGCTGCTCATTTCCCAGGAATGATAAGCTCTCCCTAACGAAGTCTAATGGGATAAATCTACCAGGATCTGGACTACCTGAAATAAATTAAATTATGGCCTGCAAATTGCAAGTGCAGTTGGTTTAAGTAAACTATATTTCTGAGCCCACTTACTGTATTTTTTTTTCAGTAACATCCCAGTATCTCCATTTCCAGATCACTTTACAAGACATTGGCAGTGGTAGACTTGGCATCCTTCAGTTCCCTACAGGACCACACTCGTACTAGTAGCATTGTCCATTAAATATAAATATCCATCCACTGCAAATGGCAAGAAGCTATGTCTTAAAAAATCTACTTTCATAATCACCTACTGTTGCAGCCTTCCCAACACACACACATGCACTAAAACCCACAACGTTTAAAAAATGACATTGTGCCCACCTGATTTGCCAGTATTGATGAGCCACCAAAGCTATACTTATTGTTGTTAATCTGTCACTGCTTAGAACCCACCAACAAAACAGTACTGTGTGTTTTTTTGTTTGTCAGAAAAAACAATTCAACTTTATATGCTACAGGGCCACTGACCCATTAACCCTAGGGTGTTGTCTCATTCTTACTCCCTGGAACTGCAATACCTTGGATAACTAATTTTATTTTTTAAGCAAAAGACACAGTTTGGAAGATGAAGCGAAAATCCATACAGTTGAGAGGTATGATTTCATATTTAATACAACTCTCTCTGTCAGGAAAGCCACAATTTAATGAAAGTGTACTTTAAATGTATGATATATTTGTGAGCTAACTTATTTGTGTTCAGTAGGTAGCTTGATCGTCATTAGCCTCTTTGTGCATGTGTCTCTCTCGGTCATGCACACATACACACACTCTTCTACTGTCACATACACAAACATTCTGCCTTCATGCATGTACTCACTCATTCACTCACTCCGTACTTACCTATTAACACAGGTAAGTGCTGTCCCTTTCAAAGGCAATGACGGCAGATCCATACAGGAGTCCCTCTTCGGCAAGAACACACACACACTGATTCTTTGGCACAAAATAATGGCGCAAACAAATTAAAACTAGAATGGTGCTTTGGTGCATGCTCACACCAACAAAGTTATAGGTCACGGGCATGAAAAACACAAAACCAAAAAGTGTTTTGGTGCATGCGTGTATCGATGTTGCACTTAGAGGTCGAGGGCCGCATGCGACTCGTGGGCCGCAGGTTGGGCAAGTCTTCTCCAGTCAGTACCCATGGTTGTATTTAGCAATGTCTGCCCATGTCCAGGTGGGGTGTGGGCGCTATCCCCAGTAAGAATTTATGGCACCCCATCCACTTATCTAGGTTCCTTTTGAACAGTGTCATAGAGGTGTTCTGCTTCACATGAATTGGCAGCCTATTCCAAAGACATGGCAGTCACTGGGAGACCAGTCTGTCCCTCCAGTACATCCTATTCAAGTCGCAGGCCATATTTACATCTCTAGGATGGGTAGTTCATGCCCCATTTGATTTATGGATGTGCAGTAGTTTCTTTAGATTTAGGGCAGAGATTGCTCTGTAAGCCAGGCATAAGTTTCCCCTAAGAAGTTTATACAATGCAGAGTGTAGTGACAGGGACTTTAGTTGGTCTGTGTAAGGCATGTGCTGGAGTCCCTTGTTTTTCTTTGTTAGAAATCTCTGAGGTCTCTCCGGTTGCTGCAGGTGCTTTGTACGGTAATGCCAAAAGGGGCATTGTACTCAGTTATGGGCCTGATTAGTGACTAGTATAGAGGGGTTAAAACCTTGTTTGCCCTAGATGCAATGCAGTGTGCTACGTAGAAGGCCTTTCTTACTACAGTAGACACATGGTGGTCAAAGTTAAGGTCGCAGTCTATTTGTTCATAGGTGTGTACTAGGCAAATGTCCTTGGAGCCTTTACAAGCCGAGCCCATAGGATTACCCTGGCATTGTGCCACCCAACCTTTGAGTAGAGCCACTGGAGTGATCCCCAGGGTGAAGGCCCTGGAGCCTTTTCAAGCCTAGCCCATAGGATTACCCTGGCATTGTGCCACCCAACCTTCGAGTAGAGCCACTGGAGTGATCCCCATTGTGAATTTTCTATTTCCCATCCACTCATCAAGATTTCTCTTGGAGGGTCAGTGAAGTGCTCTGTTTGACATGTATGGGAAGCCTATTCCATAGCATGAGCAGTCTCTGGGTTATGAACCTGTCCCTGCAGCATGTTCTGTTGATTGTGGTAATGAGGTTGAGGTCCCTGGAGCGTGTGGTGCTGAGGGATTGGGATTTCTTTAGGTGTAGCATTTCTAACAGAGCTGGGTCAGACGTGGCTTTGTAAATCAAGCAGAGATCGCCTCTAAATAGGCGATATGAGACAGAGAATAGTTGGGAGTTTTTTGAGTCTGTCCATATAGGGCAAGTGTTTAAGGCCTAGGATCCTCTTTGTGGGGTACTTTTTGTGGCCTCTCCAGTTGTTGCAGGTGTCTAGTGAGGTACATGCCAAATGGGGTATTGTACTTGATGATTGGCCTAATGAGAGAAGAGTAGAGAGAGACAATGACCTCTTTTTTCCTGGATGCAAAACACTTAGTGATGAGATGTGTCACGTAGAAGGACTTTCTGACCACAGTGGCAATGTGGTGCTCAAAAGAGAGGTTGCTGTCAACCTGTGTTCCCGGATCTCTTATAACGCCGTCTGTGTTCAGTGGACTACCATTGATGTGGTAATTCATGGGAACCTGGTTTTTCCCAAAGGGGATGATGGCACATTTTTTGGCATTGAGCCTTAAGGCCATGGTTCTCAGTGAGGCCTTTCTGTAGGATGTCTAGATCACTTGGAGTTAGTAATAGCTCCCAACTTGTGAACCTTGTCAGCCAGAGTCCCTTTGTGTTGGAGTTCAGAAAAGTAGATACCAAACAGGAGAGGACCCGGGACCGAACCCTGTGGAACTCCACTCGTGACTGGTCTGCAGTCTGACTTGGAGTCCACTACTTTCACGTTGTGGGTTCTACCTGTGAGCCAGTTTGCAACCCACCTAGTGATGTAGGGGTTGATGCCTAGCTTACTGAGTTTTTCTAAGATTCCTGAGTGGGGAATAGTATCAAAGGCCTTGGCCAGATCAAGGTAGGCTGTATGAACCACCTTGCCTTCATCCACAGCTCTGGTGACTAACTCAAAGAAGTTGAGCAGGCATGATCTACCCTTCACAAAATCGAACTGTGTGGAATCCAGAGTGTGGAGATTCCCTATATCCTTGTTTATTAGGTCCATGACTATGCGTTCCATAGCTTTGCATATCATACTCGTCAGACTAATGGGGCGATAGTTCCCAGGATCTGTAGTCACTCCTCCTTTGTGGAGAGTGATGACTGTAGCAGTGCGCCATTCTGTAGGGACAAAGCCTGAGGTGAGGCTGTGATTGAACAGGACACACAGGTGAGGTGTCAGTTCACTCTGTAGTTCATGCAGAACACAGCCAGGGATATTGTCAAGTCCCATAGAAGCTGTATTTTTGGCATTGGACAGTGCTGTTTTAACCTGTGCAGCAGTAATACTGAATGCCTGGCAATCTACCGGTATTGTGATTATTCCTTTGGGGGGGGAGGTGGGGGTAAATTTGGCACTGATTCTGTCGGTCAGTATATTGGCAACATCTGTTGGCTTGGTATAGGAGATACCATTGTGCAGTAGCTCCGAGCAAATCTAGGTATTGCCATGGAGATTCTTTACATAACTATAGAAGGCCTTGTGGTTGTCTTTACTATCTGCTGCAATTCTGTTTTCATAGCTAGCTTTAGACTATTTGATGAGGAATCTCAACTTTTTTTGTTGAGGCTGATAAGGGAATTTTTCCACTCTTGGGACTTCACCTTATTCCACATCAGTTTCCTTCTTCTGTGGTAGAGTTTGTTTATGGTAGAGGACCACCGGACTGGCTTCCTTTTTTTTTTTTTTTTTTTTTTTTTGAGGAGAGTGTCTTGGTTCTAATGGGTATGTCGAGATCCATGCATTTATGTACGTGTTCGTGCAGTGCATTGGTGTATGATTCGGCAGTCATCCAAGTATTCTCTATTTGCATGGGTGCCATGAAGTTAGCCACCACTGTTTTTAGGAGCCCAAAGTTAGCTTTGGTGAAGTTTTTCATGGTGGTTACCTTTGCAGGGGGGGGGTGTGTGGATTTTCAAGGTGATTAGTTAGTGGTCGGATCTAACCAGGGAGGAGTTGACTATTGGTGTAGAGTAATGGTCACCCATGTTAGTAATGACCAGGTAAAGGATGTTGCTACCTGTAGTGGGGGGAAGAACAAGCTGGTCCAGGGCATTGGAATTAACGAATTCCAGGAAACGTTGGCCAAGGGTATTGGTACAGGAGTAGTTTTCCCCGTTAATGGAGGAGTAGTTGAAGTCACCTGGTATGAGAGTGTTAGGTTGAGCCCTAATATTCTCCAGGGTGCTTAGGAACGTGGAGTGTGAGTCTTTTTACATGGTTGGGGACCTATAGCAGGCCACGACCTGAATCGCTGTCTTACCCAGTGTTAGCTGCACCTAAAGTGTTTCTGATGCGTTGTGTTGGGCTACCAGTCTGGAGCTGTGCGCATCCTTTATGAATATGGAAACATCAATGCCTTTGGAGCTTCAGTCCAAGTTCTGGGGCCGAAAGGTGTGGAATAAGTTATAGCCTGGTAGTGCAGGGGTGTTTTCTGCTGCCATGAACCAGGTCTCTGTTACAGCACAAATGTCGATGTTCTCCATTTTAAGGAGTGCTTTGAGCGAGTGCATTTTAAGATTTAGACTTCTAGCATTGAGCAGCATGACCCTCGGATTGCATTTGTTTGTAGCTGTTACTGTGGTAATTTGGTCTTTGGAACACTGCCTAAAAAAGGCACTATAGGGGTGGCAAGCGCCTTGGCCAGTATCTGGAAGCCCAGGGCTGACAGACACAGCCCATCTCTGGCAAAGCATCGAGGTCCGTCAGTCATGTCATCCCCAGGCAGACTGATACTGGAGCCCCTTAAAATGACACCAGAAACTTAGCCAATTGTTGAAATCAGTCATTTTCTGCTTGTACTGTGGTATCATTCTGGGTGATGGTAGGATGCTGCTCAGGGCTAGGGTCATACCCGCCTGGGCTGCATAATCTGAGAGCTCCTCCATGTCTCTTTTCGTGTAGTCCAGGGAGGTACGTCTCGGGTCATTCACAACCACATGTACAATGACAGAGTAATATTTGTACCTGTTGTTGAGGGACTTGAGTGTGTGTGTTATGTGGTGGATCCTGGCACCTGACAGGCAGCTGACTGTTACTTTCTCCTTATTCAGCCTAGTGAGTGGGACATCAGTGTCCCTCACTATCTAGTCACCTATGACTAGTGTGTTGGGCATATTGTTTTGCCTTAAGTACTTTGGTTGAGTGGCACACTTAGGAGAGTTATGTGTCTCGTGGTTAGTGCTGTGGTGGTAAAGTGCATTTCTGCCTTTGAGGTCTCTGCTGTTTGGGTAGATTTTTATTGAGAGCCTTCGGGAAAGTGGGTGTGTGGTTTGTGTTTTTATGTGAAGGCAATGCTGGTGTGTGTTCCATGTGGTGGTGTGCAAGTGTTGACCTTCTCCTCTTGACCAGCTTTTCTGGTCTTGGCTGGAGAGTGTGTGACTTCCAATTTGGATATATAAGTGCATCTCTCGCAAGTCTGAGTGTTGGGGGGGGGGGGTAAGAGGAGAGGGTTGTCTTTGTACATGAGGCAGTTGCTATATTGCGTCAGGATGCCCAAGTTCACCAGGTTAATGGGAGAAAGCACAGGGAACTGACCTTTTAGACATGGCTGGAAGGGTGTACATTAATAAGAAGTACTGGAACACTTTCCTTGTAGAACGTTTAGTGCTAGTAGCACTGTTGTGTACTACAATAATTGCTACAAGAAGTCTGGTTAAGTGCTAGACTAATAAGCTAGTAAAAGTGCAGGAGAGGAGAGAAATTGAAGAGCAAACTTTGGCACCACTCTGAAGCTTGCAAACAGTCCTGGGTACAGCAAATCTGTATCTGGACTAGTTACAGGAAAGTCAGGAAACAAGTGCAAATGCGGGCTTTTAAACCAGAAAGTTGAAAGAGATGGAAAAACTGCCCAAACGGCCAGTAAACTACAATTTCTGGGCCAGAAACCACTCCTCTTGTGGTAGATGAGCTACCTAGTGCTTACCACTCCCACTGATGAGCTAGAAGGCTTCCCTCCAATACAGAAAGGCTTTGGGGGGGGGTGCAGAAGCTTACAAACAGTGCTGGATACAGCAAATCTGTATCTGGACTAGACTAGTTACAGGAAAGGCAGGATAAAAGCTTAGAATTTTTTTAATACAGAAAAGCAGCTAAAGCAGCACTAAAAACAATTAAAGTGCAGTGCAAGCTAGCACACTTGAGTGTGTAGCAATATTAAAGCAAATACAGTTTAAATAAATGCAATTTATTCAAACTGTATTCTGAACTGAATTCAGTTATCGTTTTATTCAACTCTGAACAGTTAAAAGGTGCCAAAAATATACTTATCAGCTGAGAAGCACATTCAGTCAGAACACAAAGAGATTCTAGCAAAGTTTTTTTTTTTTTTTTTTTGTGATCCCAGATCCCTTACCACTTCTTTGGTACACAGGGTATTCTTAATTTGATAGTGTGAAGGGACATGGTTTTTACTGAATGGAATCATGATCCATTTCTTTGCACTCGGTTTGAAATCGTAACTAAGAGACCAATCATTGGCCTGCGTAAGACCCTTCTGAAGTATACTGACATAATTTGGGGATTCAGTAATTGTACCCAGTTTGCAGTCATCTGGAGACTTGATCAGGGAAGCCCCTTAGTTTGGGCTTGAACTTCTGAGAAGTATATACCAAACTGTAGGGGGCCCAGCACTGACACTTATGGCAACCCGTTTGTCACAGGTTTGCTGGTTGATGTGGAGTCACCCACTTTGATAGTGTGTGACTGGTTTATGAGCCAGTTGGCTACCCATCTTACAGCAAAGGGGTTTACATTCAGTTTGCTAAGTTTCTCGGTAATGCCCGAGTGTGGGATTGTGTCAAAGGCCTTTGCCTAGTTGAGGTATGGTGAGTTTACAGATTTACCCTTGTCAGTGGCCCTGCTCACATTTTCAAAAAAGTCCATGAGGTTTAACAGACAGAATCTGCCCTTGAAGCCGAATTGGGTCGGATCTAGGGTTTGGAGGTTGTGTATGTGTTTATTTATGAGGTCCATGATGATAGATTCCATGGCCTTACAGATGAGGCTGGTCAGTATTATGGGCCTATAATTTCCCGGGTCTGTTGCTAAGCCACCTTTGTGGAGGTGAATAGCTATTGCTGTTCTCCATTCTGTGGGAACAAAGCTTGTGGATAGGCTATGATTGAATAGGGTACTTAATGGTGGTACTAGTACTTGTTTTGTTTAGAAGACAGCCTGGGATACTGTCTGGTCCCGCAGAGGCTGTATTTTTGCCTTAGACAAGGCTTTAATGACCAGCTCTTTGGATATATAGGGTGGGGGGGAGTTGAGGGCAATGTTTCTGATAAGTTTGGAGGAGATAGGGGAGTGAAATTTTCATGAAATATGTCCACTAGCAGGTTTTCTATCTCTGCAAGATCAGTGTGTGTGATACCGTTAGTCACTACTTTGGCACATGCTTTGGTCTTGCCTTTTAGGCTACGTACGTAGCTGTAAAAGCTCTTACTGTTATCCTTGAATGCGATTGCTAGGTTTTTCTCAAGGTTACCCTTAGAGGATTTGACATGTTGTTTTACTTTCCTGTTGAGGCTGAAGAGGGTCCCTTTCCAGTGTCGGGGGCTCACCTTAGTTTTCTTAGACAGCAACTTTTTGCGTTTGATGTTGGATGTCCACCAGAATGGCTTGTTTTTACTTGGGGCTCTGGCTTTGATTCTCTCTGGAAGAGGTGAGCCTTTACACCTATACAAGTGATTTGTACAGTGTTTCAGTGTAAGCTTTGATGTAGTTACCACTTCCAGCTAGGGATGGGGCTTGGAAGGCATTTATAACTTCTCTAGAAGGGTATAGCTTTTTAGTCTGACTTCACCTTTTGTGAGTTCTGGTGTTAGTGCCAGTTTGAAGGCTGCTGATTTGTGG
This sequence comes from Protopterus annectens, assembly GCF_019279795.1. Lineage (NCBI taxonomy): Eukaryota > Metazoa > Chordata > Ceratodontiformes > Protopteridae > Protopterus > Protopterus annectens. The sequence continues at coordinate 428,054,550 of NC_056748.1, read as the reverse complement.
TCATATTTTACTAATGAGGGTCCAACAGTTGTGGTGGTGCATCTGTTGTCATATTAGTGAGGAGTAGATCTAGTAAGTTTGTTCCTCTTGTTGGGGTTTGAACAGTTTGTTCCAGGGCATTTGAGTTAACAGAGTCAAGGAGCTTTTGCCGATGTGAGTTAGGGTTAGAGTAGGTTTCCCAGTTAATGGTGGGATAATTGAAATCCCTCATGACCAGAGTGTTAGTATTTGAATTGACTCTAATTTGGTCAAGTAGGCCTTGTGCGCATCATGGTTCATGGAGGGGGATCTGTGACTTGAATGGGGGTCTTACCCACAGTAATCTGAACTTGGAGTAACTCCATGGAGTTGTACAGTCTAACTAGTATGGAGGTAAATTTATCTCCAATACAGATTGAAACACTGCCTGTTTGGTTCTCATATGTTCATCTTGCAGTCTGAAGGTGTGGAAAACATTGTAGCCTTGCAAGGCCAAGGTACACTTCCGATGCCTTGAGCCAGGTTTCTATGACTGCATAGACATTGGCATCCTCTAGTGATAAAGTGCTTCCAGGGTGTGCAGCTTTTAAGTGCCTAGTGTTTAGCAGCATAACCTTTATTTTGTTATGATTGGCAATTTTCACTTCGGCAATTTTGTTTTTGAGACCTTGCCTAAAAAAGGCACTACAGGGGAGGCAAGAGTCTTTGCCAGCAGCTAAAAGCGTAGTGGTGCCAGGTGCGTACTGTGTCTAGCAAAGCAGTGAGGTTTGACGACCATGTCATCCCAGGTTGACACAAACTGGATCCCCTTTGAATGATACCAAAAACTAAGCCAATTATTGAAATCAATCATTTTTGTTTATACTGTGGCATCATTCTAGGAGAGGGTCATATGCTTCTCAAGGCTAGGGACATACTTTCCCGGGATGCACACTCAGAGCTCAATCATGTCTCTCTTCATATAGTCTAGTGAGGTATGTCTCTGGTCATTCACTCCAACATGAACTGTGACATAGTCATAATGGTACTTGTTGCTGAGAGACCTGAGTGCATGTTTGATCTGATGAATCCTGGCATCGGACAGGCCACTAAGTAGTGGTGAATGAGTTGTCAACCTTTTCTGTGTTAACTGTTTCTAGTTCAAGAGATCAGGGATTCAAGATTCTTGGTGTAGATAAATCTCTTGTACACTGTACTAGAGTGAGTTATTAGTAGAGTGTTGACTGTGTACATGAGGGAGTTGCTACACTGCAACAGGAGACCCAAGTTGACCAAGCTAGTAGGAGAAACAGGGGTATCCAACATCCTGTAATGCTAAGTTTGAAGAACTGTTGTCACAAAGGGGGTGCTTTTTGGACTGATCTAGGAGGTGCTGTGCAGATGGGTATTTCTGATGGAGCTTTTGGCAGGTAGTGTAATAGGTCACACTTCACTAGCAATACTTCTTGGATCGGAATTGTACTAAAGAGGACTACACTAGTTTACTAAGGCTGTATATAAGGGAAAAATTGTCAAACTTCTGTCCGGCTATGGTCACAGTTGTGTGGCAGTGCATGGTGCTACATGATGCACAAACAAACAGAAACCTGCATAAATACCAGAAGCTAAAAACTTAAAAAAAAAAATCAAAAGAACCAATGAGGGTGCTAGACCAATCACCCCTCACCAGACAGGTTCCAATCAGCACACTTCTCTCACAAGGGTACAGAAGGGCCCCTTCCAATCAAGGATGGTGTGGAAATATGTGGTCATAAAACAAGAGCCACTACGAACAGGTCCAGATGCAGCAAACAGCTACTAGCTACACTAATTTAAGGAGGAAACACTAAAAATGTTTAAAACAGCAGTGAGACACTAAATGTTTTAAACGGCTAACAGCAAGATTACACTAAAAGAATGTTTTAAACAGCAAACAAATTGGCTATTTAAAACACTATTTGGCGGGGAAATATAACAGATGCTTTGCAAACAGTGAAAGTAGCAAAAAAAATTTTGCAAACAGTGAAAACCACAACAAAATACAATTTAACAGGCACAGTAAGGCAGACAAATGCAGTGCAAACAATGCAGTTTAATTTACAGTATTAAAACAGTATTAAGTAGGCAGAGTACAGTAAAATTGCAGTAAATAGTATAATCACGCAAAAAAAGGGGAACTTGTGGTTTTTGGGACATTCAGAAGCATGTAGTCATCTGGTATCTCAGCTCAGAGTTGCGGCTGGTAGCCCACTTCAGTTCAATTCAGCTTAGATCAAACAAATGGGGTTTGAATCCCACTTCTGGCTGCCCATGGGAATGGCCACTTGGTGTGTGTGGTCTCCAAAAAGTATGCAAACAGCAGTCTAACCACAAGAACATTTTGGAAATACACATTGCTGCTGTTTGTATGAATCTTTGTTGTTAACACACAAGACTAGGCTTCATAACTGTATGCTGCAATGAACAAAGTCTCTGGCCTAGTTCCCGAAACCTTGTCACACCACTTGTCTTGAGTTTCACTGTCGTCTTCACTTGTCCACAATAACTATATTTCAAATAGTCTCTTAACATTCTTATGCACGTTAGATGTCAAGGGTGGCTGGAAATATTCTCCAGCACTACAACTTTCTGTCTTAAAATTTCTCTAGTTAACTGTCACGACCACAGGTTACCAGGCTGGCCACTGCCCAGTTATGGTTTACCTCTCAGTAATAAGTCAGATAAGTGTTGGACACTCATGACAGTGTGCAGCAAAGCATTCTGGCTAGTGGAGGTGGATGCAGATGCCAGTAGCTTTGTCATCATCTAGCCATGAATACCCTCTTATCATTTAATCTGATACTGAAGTAGAGAATGAGCTACAAACTGTTCAGAAGTGAATATGTGAAAATATGTAACTGCATTGTTCAGATCCCTCTTTTCCAAGTAGTCATTTAAATGTGCAGAGAGAGAGAGAGTTGGATTACACACGAACGGAAAATTGATTTTGAACAAACAATTTGCAAGAAGGTTATCTGTCTTCATTTGTGAGGCCTAATTGTAGTAGTTGCATTTTCATAACAGATCTTAGTCAGAGACAAACTTGCAGACTGTGTATTCCTCCTCCACTGTTCTACATTAATCTATATAGAAACCACAGGCACAGCCAAACAAGGATCCCACATTGATGTGCTCATCAACTTATTTTATTTCTTTTGTTTATTTATAACTATGGTTTTACAACTGTAGCTTTCTGGCCTGGGAGAAGTGTCAGCCTGTAACTTCAGGGCAAAATAAATTACAGATCATTTGCTGTACAATTTATATCTAGCAGGAGGAAGCTACAGTCTTTATGTATTTTCTTTTTTGTTTTGTATAGTCATAGAAGAAGGTCACAAGTTGTCTTTCACGGCAGATTGTGATAGTAAAGCAATAGTTTATTTGGCCGTATGCCAACAATGCAAGAGTTTCTACATTGGCAAGACTGAAAGGAGGCTCTGGGTAAGAATATGTGAACATTTGTATGACATCACAAACATGTAAAAGTACAGATACATTGTATAAACATATATTAGAGTTCCCTGAGCATACTTTTAGGTTTGTGGCACTTGAACAAATAGAACATGACCACGGTGGGGGGGGGGGTGGGGGGGTCTGTGGAGGTACATTTGGAAATTAAGGAAATCCACTGGCCGATCTTTTGGAATGCTTATTGCTGGTCAGGACTTATGATATCAGCCCTAGGGCCTATACAAGCCTAGCCATAACAATTCCCTGGCTATTTGTTCCCACAAAAGTTACTTCCCTGGACCCCTGTCTAGCAGGCTGACTCCTATCTCCCATCCAGTCGCCAAGGTTCCTTTTGAAGAGGGCCAAGGAGGTGCTCTGCTTGACATATATGGGGATACCCTGGGTCAGGAGCCTAGCCCTCCAGTATGTTTTATTCATTGTGATGACAAGGTTTAGGTCCCTGGAGTGTGTGGCTCTGATGGATTGGGATTTCTTTAAGTGTAGCATGTCCAACAGCTCTGGGTTTGACATGGCCTTGTATGTTAAGCAGAGATCGCCTCTGAGTAGACGATATGCAACAGAGTACAGCTGGAGTTTATTTAGTCGGTCAGCATAGGGCATCTGCTTTAGGCCTGTAATTCTTTTAGTGAGGTGTTTCTGTGGCCTTTCCAGTTGTTGCAGATGTCTTGTGAGGTACATACCAAATGGGGCATTGTACTCTATGATGGGTCTAATGAGGGATGAGTACAGTGGGACAATGACCTCCTTTTTCTGGATGAAAAGCTCTTAGTGATGAGGTGTGCCACATTGATGAATAAGTCAACATAGCTCCTGTTTAAAAATTGAAAACCTTGTCAAGATAATTGAAATTAAATGTTTTTAACATAATGAGTTAATATTTTAACTGGTGATTTTTAATATTGGATTATTTTATTGAATTTGAAGGGGGTAACAATTGTAAACATTGTTTTTAGCTTTATACCTGATTACAGCAGATGCAGTTTGATTTAAAGGGATTGTTTTTTTTTTTTTGGTTTTGTGTGTGTGTGTGTGTGTGTGTGTGTGTGTGTGTGTATCTATGAATTGAGCACATGATTTTAACTGTACTTATGTAGTCTGACTTAATTGTTTTTAATTTATCTGATGAAGATTTGGAGTACCAGAACAAAAGCGCTTGCGTGTTGTGAATTTTGCTTTATTTTGTGGCTATTAAAGGGGTTTGGTTTCTGTGGCAACTGTTTTTTTTTTTTTTACCTTGTACGTTTTATTGCATCATTTGTGAGATATTTATGAGGTTATGATGGAGAGTCTAGTGACTCTTATGTGCCCCTCTTAAGTGATCTTTTTTTTATTGTGTGCAACAAGTGAAGTTATTTATACACAGAACTGATGTGTTGTGTGATACTGTGTTAGGATTTTCATTGTCAGAAGTATATGTGTGTGTGTGTGGGGGGGTGTACACTTTTATTTCTAAAAATTGGCCACATACGTTTTAGTCGTAATGGACGTGTTCTTTTTTTGGGTTGCACCCCTTCTAGCAGTGTTTAGGGATGGATTTGGCTACTGCATGTATGGCAAGTTGGTAGTCTTGAGTCTCAGCTGAATCGTTACATACCTTGTCAGATGTGAAGTCTTGCATTCAGAGTTGCTTGTGGTGCACTAGACCTTTCCCAAAATTCTGTTACTAATCTGTATCTGTGCTGGCAGTCCAGTTGTTGCTCTGTGTTATCTAGACTGACTGACACAGTGTAATCTATTTATAGTATTTATGTGATGCTGTTTTGGCCCATATAGCACACAGCTGCTGTAGTGCTAGAAGTGCTAAAACAGTGTTGATGTAATTCTAGGCATTAAATGTATGCTGTTGCCCTGTTGCAGTGAACTGCACTGTATAAAGCTACTTGTTGTGCATCCTGTACTGTAACCTGTTTTGAGGATTTCAACTATGTACCCAGCTTGCTTTTTGTGCATTTTTGTTTTCTTTTGCGTTTTTTACTTAAGTTCACATAGTGTAGTGCTGCACTGATTTCATGTTGTGGGACAATATTTTCCATATCGAAGTAAAAAAAATCCATTTCCAAGAAGGCATTGTATGTTAAACTTTAATCCTTACTCTGCTGGCACGATTTTGTCACTGATAACCAGTTGCTTCTCTATCTTGGGGGTGATGGGGTAGGTGTTTGGATCAGGACTCTGAAACAAGCATGTTTTTAGTCTGATGTTTGGGTTGAACTTTCATCTTGTAGCATGACATTCTGTTATGAGCCACTCCTGCCTGCATTTTCTATGCTCATTTAACTGGATAACCTACCATCTGATGTTAGCAGGGTAATTGGGGGGGGGGGGGGGGTAGTGGCAGAATAGTTGTCACGCCTCCAGTGGAGGAAGGGTTGTTTGATTTGTAGTCCTGCCTATTCATGCATCATGCATGCTAGTGAATTTCCATGCAATTTGGTCTTAGTGTCCACACACCAGGTCCAAGGATGGGACCATCCCAGATAAGTTTACAGACACAACTTGGCTGCCACTCTAAGCCATGGTATTTACCAGGGCTACAACAGTGACCGGGCCAAATCAGCACATTATCCTGAGCCCTCCCCCAGATATGAGGTAAGTAAGCATAAGTTGATCTCTTCCTACTAGCTCCAGCAGGCACCCTAGCCTCGAATCAAACTGTGGTTGCCTGCTTTGTAGTCAGGGGTTTATCTGTCTGTCCTAGCAGACCTGATTTTAGCAGTTCATGTGGAGTCACATGTCTCTAAGTTCTCCGTTGTTGCACTAAGTAAACTACATTCTTTTACATTCATACTTAGCGTCCCTTTGTAGGAATTGCATGTTTTCCCCCTCACTGAGCACGTCATAATGCTGTTTTATAACGTTTTTAGCTTTTTCACTGTTTGAATCCAATGTATGCCCTACTTTCCATTAGTGTGTGTAAATGTGTTAGCCTCTGCATTTTTTAAATCTTTCTTTCTCAAAGCATTTGCCAGATGTTGAGTCTTTCTTTCAAGTACTGGTTTGCTAATATGAGTGTCTCTGTAGTTGTTGCTTGCAGAAACCGTCATATTAAAAGATCCAACAGTGTAGACATGAAATAGATAAGTTATGTGGAATTCCTGTTGACCTGTTTTAGGCAGCTTCTATAAATAAGCCAATAGGTTCATACCAGGTAGTTAATCAGTAAGGTCATAAAGACTTTGGGTCGCAACTGCAGTTTACTAACTAAGCCTATCCATAATGAACCAATGAGCCTAACCTGTAGTGATTTTTTTCATTTACACAAATAATGATGTTAAATATTTTTTTATTTAATGAATTAATTTCTTTTTATTTATTGTATTTGTGTACAGGGAAGGTCGCACTGTACTCATCTTCAGCGAAGGCCCTGGGGAGAGAGGCTCCAGTGTATAAACAATAGAAATAGAGTGTCACTAACATTTTGAAAAGGCAATAGTATACAGTAGTCTTTGACTATACTTCTGTCAATATAAGGGGAGCTATATAAAGGGTATAAAAGGGAGGTGAGCAGGGATGAGATTGAACAGAAGTGATGTGCTAATCTAGTGAGGCACATTTGTAGAGCAGGGTTGAAAAAGGTCTGCATTTAGTTGTAGTTTGATGTTATCCAGACGTCCTGTCTTATTATTAGGGAGGTGGTGTTCCAGGTATTTGATACTTGATGGGAGTTAGAGAACGGTCTGCAGAGTTACTGCGCTTTGATATACGTAAAGGTCTTTGTCAGAAGATCACAAGCGTCTTGGGTGGGTTGTATAGTTGTACAAGTTTGGCTATACATGGGCAGTCATTTGGTTTGTTTATTAGATTGTGGATAACTGGGAGTTGTGAGATTGTGAGTTGTGGTAGTTCAAAACCACTGGAGGTCTCCGAAGGCCAAACAGTGATGTGATCTGTCGGGAAGGTTTTCTGCTAATTTTTAATCCTAGTTGTAGCACTGGTAGTTTGTTTGTTTAGTTGAGTTAGATGGATGTTTATCAGTACTGGCGCTGAGTAATTGACAGTAAGTAGAAGGAAGGCAGTGGTGATTATGATTTCTTGCAGTATAAGAAAGGGCTCTGCCCTATAGATAGTGAGGGTTTTTTTTTTTATTTCTGTGTATTGAATGTGGAAATCTGACTTTAGGTCTGCGTTTATGTAAACTCCTAGCAGTTTGGTTTGTGTGACAAGTTTGATTATGGTATTGTTGGTAGAAGTAATAGTGAAAGGCACTTTCTTTATTGTGAGGTATTTGAGAGGAGGAGAATTTAGTTGTGTTTTGTTTTGTTAGAGTTTAGGAATAGCTGGGGAGGTAGTCACCCAGTTTTCTGTATAAGTGAAAGATTCCTGTGTCAGTTTCTTTTTAAGGAATCGAAGATTGTTTGCTGAGCAGATGATGGTAGAATGGTCTGCATACTGTATGTACTAAGGTAGCATTCTTACTGGCAAGATGAAGGTCAACAGGGTAGGTCCCAGTATGGATCCTTGGTGGAGCCCTAAGTGTAACAGGGAGAAAAGATGATATGTCAGTGAGCCACTTTACTGCCCGGAATTTGTTAGAGAAGTAATCAGAAAACCAAAATAGCGAAGAATTGGAAAGACATAGTGTTTTGTAAGCGTGTAGGATAAGATACAGTGTTGAATAGCTCAAGAAAGACAAAAGATACACATTTCTCATCATGTTAACAGTATTGATGATATGGAGGGTGGTGGAGGTACTGTGGTGGGGGTGAAAACCATGCTGTGAAGGAAAGGAGTACAATTTTGTGTGATGCAGTGTAAGGTTGGTCTGAATACACGTCTGAAGTATTTTTGATAGGGTGAAGAGGATGGGAGTGGGTCTCTAAAATTACTTTCACATATTCTTCTGTTTAATGTAGCTTACCTCAATGTCATGGCAAGTTCACAGCTGTTGTGTGATGAATGAAGGAATGAGTCTCCACTGAAGTTGTCAGGTGGCTGATTTTTAGGATAGCACATACACAGAGGCAGTGTTTTGCTTTGCATTTTCTCATTTTTGTAGTTGATTTTTAACTGAGTAACTTCCGCTTAACCCAAGCAGCATGTTTTTTTTGGGGGGGAAGTGGAGTACCCAGAAAAATTTGTTTTGACTAGAGGAGGAAGTGGAGACCCAGCTAGTCAACATCGTAGGCCACTGAATTCTGAAGCTGAGAGCTAGCAGCATTCATTTTGATGCCTGTTTTGGTGCGTGTCTGTATGTGGGGTCTCATGATGTCTTCTCCTTAGCTGGTTGTGATTAATCAGAACTCTTGGGTGATTGCTTTGCTTTTGCTTTAATTCATAGTCTCACTAGTGAAGCTCTGTATTGTCAGGATTCTTCAGCAAGGGGTATGTGATTCCTCCTTTAGGAAATTTAGGTCTTCTGTAGGTATAATGTTTTGTTGGTTTAGATTTTGTCACTTTGCTGAAGTGGGGATGGGTAGCTGAAGTAACCATCCTCCTTAGCTGAAAATGCATCCCTCATTTTTGCTCTTGTTTTGAGAAGCATGTGTGAAGAACTTCATGAAGGACACGAGTCCAGTGTTACAATTCATGCTGATGTCACCAATTTGCCTTTATTATTTTTTTTTTTGTTGAAATTTAATAAGATGGTTGATATGTTTTAAAAAAAGTGGCTGTCCCCCACAATTGCTTGATGAGCTAGTAGGCAAAGTTAAAATTAAAGACACTAAGGGGATTTTATGTAAGAACAGGACCATTTTTAAGGAAGATTCCTCTGTTATGAATGGAGCAGGGCGATTAAACCAGTGATATATAAGAAAGGCTGCAACTTTAAGAATGTGATGGAAAACAGGAGCCCTCCACTTCAGCATTGATAAAAAGAGCATTATTAGTTATGAAGAAGTGTGGATTTTGCCCTTATTGTGAATTTGTTAATATAGGTGGCTCCTTTAATATTTGTGATGGAACTTGTGTAATAATTTTTATTTATTTATTTTTTAACTGCGAGTCTAAGGCTGTTGTTTATGTTGCCTTGTGTGACCATTGCTCTTGTTTTTATGTGGGCAAAACTGAACATAGACTCCGGGATAGAATCTACAAGCATAATTATGCTATCAGAAAGAAAAATCTTTATAATGCTTTAGCGAGGCATGCCCAACAACAAAAGGGCCACACTTAAGTTTATGGCTATTGAACTTGCTATAATCAATGATAGGGGTGGACTTTGGATGCTGCCCTTGGAACACAAGGAATTAAAATGGCAAATTCTTCTGGAATCTAGTAGCTGGCCAGGAATCGGTGACCATTATTCTATCAATTGTCTGTTAAAGCTGGAATCCTTGGCCAGATAATTTTACTTTGTCATGTCTGTTTCTGAACTTGTTTCCTGAACTGGTTTACTAAGGGTCATTTTTAGAGTAAGTTTTTACCAAGGAATGTTTACATGATTCCATTAATTTTATTAACCAAAGTAATTTTGTCATTCAAGGTTGTTACATTTATTTATGTATGAAATGTATTAATTCAGCACATTTAAGGAAACTGCTTTATACATTTTATATTTAATAATGATAATATTTAATAATGGTTAATAGTCACTAGTCGTTTTGGTATTTTTCTGTTTAATGTTCAGTACATCTTTCTGCAGTTACTAATTGGTAGTTTGGTGAAAGGCTTATTCTAATGAGTTATGGTTTATCGGACCTGTTTGAAAAATATAAGGATATGAATCTGCTTGTAGAGTTATAACCAGGTTATGGGGTTTAAATGTCTTGTTTTGTTTAACTTTTAGATATTTTAATTCAGTTGTAATGCAGTTTTCTTTGAATGGTTTGGTTGGGATTGTTTTCCTGGGCGAGAAGTGACATCATTAATTTCTGGAGTTAGGTTGGGATTCTCCAGTGTGCCTGCATTTATTTGATCAAGCAAGTTTAATGGCATTTTTTTCTGATGAATGATGTATTAGTGTGAACGAAAGCGCTTATGAATATCATTTTTGGTTTGATTAAAGATGAAGCTCATCCCTCGCCTGACTGGCGCCTAGTTGCCTTTTGTCAGCCATGGCCCAAAATCTGTTTTCTTCCCAGAGCCATGTCATTAGAAAGACATACAGTAGCAAGCTGATGGCATTTTTTGTATCGCCCTGAGTTGGGGGTGATGGTGGTGGTATTGACACTCAGCTGTGGTTTGTCTTAGATAATTTTTCTGGCATTTTTGATTCTGGGCTTAAGATTTTTATTTCAAAGTTTATCTGGCTGCCTTTCCCTAGATTCTCTTGAAGTTTGCAGAGCCATTCTCAAGGATACTTTTCTCCTTCTGCCTTATCTGAAAGACCCTGTACCTTTGTGGGATTTGTACATGGCACTTGAGAGTCTAACAAAATCCCCTTTTCACTGGCTTCTTTAGTAGATCTAAAGTGCCTTTGTTGGCAAACTCTATTCTTTGTAGTTTTTATTTTCACCAAGAAGAATTCTGAGGTTTGAACAGTGTCTGCTGATTCTCTTTACCTGCTGTTTCACTGAGCCAGAGTGTTCACGAGGAGTAATTTCCTGCCTTATTCCAAAAGTTCTCAAAAACAACGAAAAGTCACAGAAACGCCAGTAATTTATTGAAGCTTTCGGGCTCTCAACCCTTCATCAGCATACACAATACCAAATACTTTACATTTAAATAGAGGTAACAGTTAAGAACTCATGACAAAACCAGCCAATAAAATTCACTCAATAAAATTCAAAATATAATTACTTATTGAGAGGAATCATAAAAAAAAACATTAAAAATGTGAAGAATAATCCTGGTTTAAATAACGCCATTAGTATAAAGCCTATTTTATTAAGACAACAGATGGTCAATTTATAACACATAATAGTTATATATAGATTAAATTAATGAATAGGCTATTTAAGGATATGAAATGTTTTAACTTGTTATAAACTGTTATGATATTATTCTTCACATTTTTAATGTTTTTTTTATGATTCCTCTCAATAAGTAATTATATTTTGAATTTTATTGAGTGAATTTTATTTGGCTGGTTTTGTCATGAGTTCTTAACTGTTACCTCTATTTAAATGTAAAGTATTTGTTATTGTGTATGCTGATGAAGGGTTGAGAGCCCGAAAGCTTCAATAAATTACTGGCGTTTCTGTGACTTTTCGTTGTTTTTGAGAATTCCTTGCTCTATCTCAGTGTTTCAAGTTATTCCAAAAGTTGCCATGGAGTCCAATTTGAATTGATCCTTCGGATTACCATTGTTCTTCCCAAACTTTTCTAATGGAGATTGGACATCAATGGGCATCTCTTGAGTTCACCTTGGACAGAACAAAATTCATTTGAATAATCCATAATTGCTTGTGTCATTTGCTGGAATGAATTTGAATGAGAAAGTATCTAAAGTACCTTTGTAAAATTCAGCCAACCATTTGAATAAAGTTTTGCTGTGCCAGATTCAATCCATTGTCAGAAGTAATGAGGGCATGTTCTGTTTAGAGCTATGGTGACTTCTCAAGTCTTTTTCAGGATTACAGCTACAGATGATATTTGCAAATATGAGTGCTTGAGCATCACTGAATACTTTTGCAGTATATTATAAGCTAAATATGATCTCTAGATCTGGATCTGCCTTTGGGACACCATATATTGAGGAATTTATTCCACAAGGGACCTCCCTATAAGATAAGCTTTTGATGGTCAGCCCAGTGGGTAAAGGGAATATAGGTCCAACGACATTTAAAGTTGCATGTTTAACTGTATATCTGGATTGGTAGATATTCATCATTCTCTCCTCTGCAGTAGCCTTTAGGCTGTAGGGGTTGTTCCTTCCCAAGGGCAACGATTAGACAGCTTTCAATAGTTCTGGCTCCCTCCCATGTCTTCACTGTGACTGTTGATTGGTCAAGCCTGGGAAGGGAAATTGGGAGTCAAAATGAAGGTTTCTTCTGTAATTTCTTGCTGTCTCATGAAGCAGCTCATCGGCTTCACAGGAATAGAAAGCGGCGTTTAGCTTTGATTCTGGCATGTAGGTTCCTAGTAAGGCTTTAAGCGGTGTTTCCCCTCTGTGAAGCCCAGTATTCTTTTGAATATTAGACCTTTCCTGTCTGGGATTGCTATTTTTTTGAGAAAATATGCTGTTTCTGTAAACTTTGAATTTTTTTTTTTTTTTTAATTTTATAATACAAGGTTTATAGTTGGGAAGGGTTTTGAATGGGCATGGATTAAAACGAGAGAAACCACGAATACAACAAAGAATAATGGTCAGAACAGAATAAAAATAATTTATTATATACAAACTGAGCACTTTTGTCTGCTTGTAACAGAAGATTTCTTCAGAGTTTCAGGGATTATTATGGGGTTTGTCGGCGCTTGTATGCGGAGCTACTTTCAAGTCGTAAAATATGAGAACATCGAAAATAACATGTTGGAGCAACTGCCCAACCCTCCATCAAACTAAAACAAACAAAACACTTCCCTATTCATTTTTCTACATGTTAAGCAGGAGGGCAAGCCCCTCTTCAACCCCCTGCTAATTAAATATGTCAACTCAAGAGATCGCACTACACTGAAGAAATGGTAAATATACTGTTCTGCGCTGTACAGCTGCGCTTTAATTAAACATACCTTCATCTTAGCAACTACTAAAGAAATATTTAAAAGGGAAACACTCTGCTTGACACTGTAAACTCCTCTTGATATAAAGAACAAAATCCGATGCCTTTCTCTAAGCCTGCAATAGTAAATCCTCAGCCAAACAAACACTACCTCGTAACTTCACCGCCGCTGTCCTTCCTATAGTACACACTACTATGTCTTAAAGAGATGGTGGACAATTTACTTCCACAACAGATAACTTAATAACACTTCGACAGTCTGACATACGACATTTTTCAAGTTTCAGGATACTGGAGTATCATGATTGCCATCTCGACATTATGGAATTCACTGTTTTCATGTTTTGCGATTTTTTTAAAAGGAGTTTCTTTTGTACATATGATGACGACATTGACAAAAAAAATGGTAGGTACAGTCTGCTTTTATTTTTAAAGACTCACATAGTGTTTTGAATCTGTACCATTCAACTCCTGAAACTTTTCCACTCCAGTGGAGTAAAACACAAATAAAAAAGTATAAAAAAATGTACACACGCTGAATAAATGTTAATATATAAAAATATATGTATATTAAAAAAAAAAAATTCCACATTGACAGTGGTGAAGCTCTTTCATCCCTACAGATGGTATCAAGGAAAAAACGTACTTTAAATAAAACCACGAATGGATCACGTGACCTAAAGCCTTGATAGAAAACTTAATTTAAAGGAACATGAACCACTATAATCAGTGTTTAAAAGCATGACCTTACTGTTTTACAAATTTAAAGGAAAAGAATAATGGTCTAAATTAGTACATTCTTACTGTAGTAAAAAAGAACATTGGCTACAAGCACATCCATGGGTACCTCTGCAGGTCTACTCGTATCAGATTTTTTCATACTTTTTTTTTTTTTTTTACATAAATTTTTTAAAATTCTCCCTGACTTGTAAACACACTTAGGAACTTCCCCTAAAGTTTTAAACACTTTCTCATCAACCTTGAGGATGTTCCAGTTTCTCTGATTTCTGATTGAGACTCTAAGGAGAGCTTTGCTTGATTTTTTTTTTTTCTCTCCCCTGAGTGTTTTTTTTCTTTTCTGAAACTGTTTTGGAATGTATAAAGTTCCTCGGTCTTTTTTACGTTTTTCTACAGTTTTCTCAAACCTGACCCAGCACCTGTAACTCTGGTTAATTCTACTGCTGCTAAACATTTAATTAATTCCAATTCTAGTCTTTCTGATAAGGATGATAAGATTATTGAGAAGTATGCGGAAAAAGTGTGCACTTTTACAACTTTGATTTTCAAAATTTTGAATTGTCAGGCTCGTATGTTTGTTAGTTCTAACTAACTGTGAAAGTATGAGGAACATTTTACATGCAGTTTCTTCTTGTGAGAAAAAAACTGCTTTACGTAATTTGGTTTCTTCAGTTGTACATGTCGCAAGTCATTTACTGTGTTGCATTACTCAGTTGGTACTACTTCCAAGGCTATGGCCGCTAGTACTGTTTTAAGGAGGTTTGCCTGGCTGCATTGTCAGAACTTCCCAGATGATGTTAAAAATGAAGTTTTAAATTCTTCTTTGAATGGAGATTTAATTTTTGGTTCCTTTGCTGCAGAGGTCAACAAAAAGTGTCATGAAAGGGGTAAGTTGATTTGGGGAATCTCTGATTAATTGTTCAGCCATCCTTTTCAAAGTTTTCCAAGAAATTCTCTAACCCCTCATAAAACAATCAGAGATTCCCTAAATCAGCTTACCCATTTCATCACACTTTTTGATGACTTCTGCAGCAAAGTCTGAATTTCCAGTTTTCTGTTTAGCAACCGATAGGTTTAGACAAGTGGATCTTGAAGATCATTCATCAAGGTTACAGATGGCAGTGGGAAGAAATTCTTTCTTTCATGGAGAATAATTGCTTATCCACCAAACCAGACTGTTTTATTTCCACCTATCCTTCATTACAAGCTGTCCCAGAGAGTGATAGAACCAGTTCCTCTTTCTGAGGTGGGAAAAGGTTTTTATTTTTAGCGCCAAAGAAAAAAAATTCTTAGGAGACCAGTTCTGGATCTTTCTTACCTAAACCTGTTTGTGCTAAAGTTCAAGATGATGGCCTTTCACAATTTACCTATTCTTCCACTTTTAAATGTAGTGTTACCAGGAAACTTGAAATATGCTTATCATATCCTTATACATTCAGACATCATGTTTCTTAAACATTTGTGGGTTTGGATCACATTATCTGTTCTGTGCCATACTCCTTTGGGCTATGGCCTGTACCAGGAGTGTTCACAAAGTGTCTTGCTCCAGTTATAGCTTATTGCAGGCTACATGCTATCCACATTTTTTCCATGTTTAGGCTTATCTTCGCATAGTCTTTTTCAGAGTGTCAAGAATGTCTCACTTGAGTGAGAGCTCTTAATAAAAGCTAGGGTTCCAAGAGAACACTCCAGTGAGTTTTGACTCCTTCACATGGGATTGTGTTCCTGGAGTGCCAGATAGACACCTCAGATCAATGAACTTTTCTTCCACAGGAAAATAAAATAGATCTATATCCAGATAATTTTCTAAGGTTTTCCACTCGTGACTTTTTCACTGTGAGGGAATCCCTTAGGATATTGGGTCTCATGGCATATGTGATTCTCATGATATCCCTGGCAAGACTCCACATGAGAAAGTTATAGTGGTAACTTGAGTCTCTCTGATCCCAGCAACAACATCCTTTGTGGTTTGAAATCCCAATTCTGGAGTTTGTAGAAGAGAAATCTCTTGGTGGAGTCAGCAAATATCCCCAAATCCAGGTATCCCCTCCTCCCTCCCTTTTCCAAAGCAGTCATTCACCACAGATGCTTCAGACTTTTTGCTTGGGGAGCAGTTTCAGGAGGGATGAAAGTGCAAGTTGTGTGGGACACCGAGGACAGATGCAAGTACATCAACAAGCAAGAGGGAGCCAGGTCATACCTCTTTTGCAAACTAGCCATGTTAGCTTGGAGTTTAACTTCACAGCAGTTTCACTCTACAGGCATCAGAAATTCTGTCAGCAAAATTGTATGGCAGATGTACTGAGCATGGTAAGAGCAGACCTTCTTGAAAGGAAACCTAGACCAAGGGGATCTTCCAGGAGGGGTTCCTCAAGTAGACCTATTTGTTGAGAGAGGAGGCAGTCAGCTGGCAAAATTATTTTCCAGGACTCCATGCAAGAAGGCATGGAAGACAGATGCATTTTCTACTCCTTGGACAGGAATGTACCTGTATGCTTTTCTACCCTTTCCACTTATGTCCAGGGTATAGGATCATAAGAATTTGCTAGGCTGTTGGCCCTTGTGCCCTTATAAGCCTAGCCAAGAATTTAGCCCATGTTCTGACAAGTCTGCACCCGATGCCTTTGTCCAGCAGGGATTCTGGTGGAATCCCAGGGTTGTATTTTCTGTTTCCCATCCAGTTATCCAGGTTGCACTTAAAAAGGGTCAATAAGGTACTCTGCTTGACATGGAGAGGGAGTCTGTTCCATAGAAGGGGGAGTCTCTGGGATACAAGTCTGTCTCTCCAACCTGTCTCTCCAACAAGTCTTATTGATGTCACTGACCATGTTTAGGTCACGCATGTGGGTTACTCGAGTGGAGCTTGACTTGTGGATATGCAGCAGTCCTATCAAGGCCGGGTCTGAGATTGATTGATTGTATGTCAGACAGAGGTCACCTCTGAGGAGTCTGTATGAGATTGAGTAGAGGGACAGGGCTTTAGCCTATCTGAGTAGGGTAGATGTTAGAGGCCCTGAATTCTCCTGATGAGGAACCTCTATGGTCTCTCCAGCTGCTGCATGTGCTTTGTGAGGTACATGCCGAAAGGGGAATTGTAGTCAATAATGATTGAAAGAGTTACAAAGATATGTGTCTGGAGCGTTTCTCCCTGGGTCTCTGCTGAAAATTGGCTTTGTTCCAAGTTGGACTTTCCCCGCTTAACAAATGTTAAATAAAAATAAAAAAAATGATGGGTCTTATAAGGGAAAAAAACAGCAATGTTATGACCTCCTTGTCCCTGGATGAGATACCGTTACTAATGAGGTGGGCCATGTAGAAAGCATTCTGTACAACAGAGGCAATATGGTGGTCAACCATCAGTTTTCTATCAACCTGGGTACCAAAGTCCTTCATGATAGATTGCGTGCTTAGGACCTTGTTATTAATGTGATATAATTTGTGGGGTTGTCACTGTCCACAAAGGGGATGATTCAGATGTTCATCGTGTTTCACTGTTGCAGTCATGACTGTAGGGTTCTCCCCTGCCGGCAGGCAGCCCTCGGTCGGCCAGAATCCCAAAGTCTGGGACCGGCGTCGGCTGTTCAGCCATGCTCCCTGACATCAGAGTGCCAGGAGTACAAAGCTGACAGCCGATGCCATCTTCTCCAGTCTTTCTTGCCGTGCGGTGATAGCAGTTCGCATTTGCCGGTCGGCGGACTCCTGACGAATTTTACTGATATACTTTGGTCCGAAGACTTTCTTCTCCACTCAAAGCTAAGTACCCCGTTGGGGAAACTTTTTTCTTTCTCCACTCCGATGTCAGAAAAAGTTAATAATTATATTTCATGTGGGAAGCAAATACCTCATAAGGATTTTCATTCTTACTGTATTCCTTGCTTGGGCCCTGACCACGACGTAGCTATTTGTCGGTTTTGTGCTAGATTCAATCAACGTACAATTAAGCGAAGGTACGATTTTGCTTTTCATTACTTCGGTAGGCGCTTTAACTACAAAATGTCATCGGATACGGTTCCGGCTACCGGAGTTCATAAACGTCGCAAGGATAAAGACAGGCCTCCGAGGTCCAAATCTGATGATAATGCACAAGTGGAGCCAGCTTCAGGTTCGGCCGTCGTCAGTGAGGTGCTTTTGCAGCCCCTGTCGTCGGCCATTTCAGAACCGATGGCCAAAACGGACTCTCATGAGGAGCCAACTAGGCCTTTAAATATTTCTGTTGCGGGACCTTCGGACAACGCTCCTTCGGATGGGTCCGGAGCCGCTGTGCAGGTACCGGCTTCCGAAGGGGTTTTCAGGCCTACTCAGCTACTTATAAAGGTAAAGCCAAAGACAAAGGTAAAGACTCCTTCAAAATCAAAGACTTCTACACAGGCTTCTTCTGAACTGGCTCCCAAGTCAAAGAAGCAGTTACTCAAGATGGCGGAGGATTTGATTACTATGATTAGGGGTTCTCATCCCCCTCCAGACAAAAGGCCAAGGCAGGATATTTCTTATGATTCCTCTGATCAGGCTTCTGTTTCCTCAGTTTCTTCTGATCAGGAATATTCTTTCCCTCCTTATGAGGATTCTGATGCTGAAGAATCCATTCCTTCAGCTTCTCCCCCTGAGGATTTCTCTTTTGGGGAAACTTTGCATGAAATGAGGGAACATTTCCATTGGGAAGGACAGGAGTATTCGGAATCCAAGAAAAGGCTGAGGGAATTTCTTCTTCTTCCCCAACATAGACCCCTGGCTATCCCTCCTGATGTCCTTCAAGGATGCATCTGCAGTCCTTACAAATGGGTTGTCCTGTCGTCAGGCAGCCCTTCGGTCGGCCGGATTCCAAAGTCTGGGTCTGGCCTCGGCTGGTGTCGCACTTCACCCGACGTCATAGCTGCAGTTCTTCGGGTATAAAGGCATCAGCCGACGCCATTTTCCTCAGTCTTTCTTGCCGCGTGGCGCCCGAAGCAGAAGCTGTTCGCAAGTGCCGGTCGGTCAGATCCAGAGATTACTACTACCGAATACTACTTCGAAGACTTCTAAAAAGCTAAGTACCCCGTTGGGGACTCTTTCTTGCCTCAGCCGATGTCAGAAAAAGTGAATAACTGTTTAACTTGTGGGAAACAAATACCTCATAAAGATTTCCACTCTTACTGCTTACCTTGTTTAGGCCCAGACCACGACGTAGCAGCTTGTTTAGCCTGTGCTTCTTTCAACCAACGGACGCTTAGACGTCGGTCGGAGTTTGCTGAACAGTTTTTCGGCTCAGATTTTGCATACATAATGCCGTCGGATCCTCCGACTTCACAAGTTGTTAAGAAACGCAAAGAAAAGGACCGACACTCGCGGTCCGTGGTTTCGGCCGAAACCGCGGTTAAGCAAACCGCGAGTGTCTCGGTTTCGGCCGAAACCGAGCAAACGGTTCAATCTTCAGCCGAATCCATGACTACTACCGAGGCCCCTTCTAACCTGGTTGAATCGGCCTCTGAAATACAACCTGCTACTGTGGTTTCACAAGAATTATCGGACACCATCCCTTTGGATGTTTCAACCCCTGCACGTGGTGCTGCTAGGCCGCCTGCAGCCATGTCCATAAAGGCCTTTGCCAGGGCTAAAGCAGCCAAAACTTCTAAGTCTGTGCCTGTTAAGCCCCCCTCTCACAGGCCCAGTTCCAGTTCCCAAATGCTCACTCTAGCAGAGAATCTCATCTCTTTAATAAGGGGATCCCAACCTCATCCAGACAGGGCCTCTCAACCTCCGCCAGAAAAGAGACCTAGAGCAGAGCCCCCTGAGCCAGTGTCCTCAGATGATTCTTCTGATGATACAGACAATACAGACCATCCAGAGGCTCCTTTTTCTCCTTATGAAGACTCCGATGCTGAGGAATCGATTCCTTCTGCCTCTCCACCAGAGGAATTTTCCTTTGGGGAAACCTTACATGCCATGAGAGAGCAATTCCAATGGCAGGGGCAAGATTTCTCAGATTCAAGGAAAAGGCTTAGTACCTTTTTGCATTTACCTCAACATAGGCCTTTAGCTATACCTCCAGTTCTTCCTGTTGTAGATGATGCATTTAATGATGCTTGCACTGCTCCTGATACTTTGCCTCCAGCCCCTGCTAAGCCCGATAGGTTCTACAGGGTCCCGGACACACATCATCATTTATACAAGGCTCCTTTTGCAGATCCCGAGACTATCTCCCAGGGGCCTAAGGCAGTAGCTTCAACCTCAGTTAAAAACCCTCTCCCCTCTGAAAGGGAATCCAGGTCCTTAGAGAGATGGGGTAAAAAAGTATACACCTCTGCTACTCTTTCAGCTAGGGCATTGAACTGCCTGTTTCATATGATCCAATACCAGGAGTTTATGCTTGATCAGTTAACTAAGAAACTGTCCTCTGATGATTCTTTAGATAAGAAATATGTTCTAGAAATGGTGCATAACATTCAGCAGGTTAGTAACCATTCTTTAAAATGTGGCTATGATGCACTGGAGGCTTCCTTTAGATCAGCCATGACTGGCACAGTTATAAGAAGGCATGCATGGTTGAAAGAACAGGTCTTGCCGGATCATGTTAAAGCAAAACTATTAGATGCTCCTATGGATAAGGTCAGTTTATTTGGTTCTCCTGCTCAGCAGGTACTGAAGAAAATGGAAGAGAAGGCAAAATCTGTACAAACAGTGAAAGATTTCTTACAGGTTCAGCCTCCAAGGTTTAGCAGGAACTGGCCTTCCAAAAATTGGTCCTTTCCAGACTCCTCTAAAACTCAGAGAGGCAGGAATAGGCGTTCAAGAGGCAGAAATCAATCCAGAGGAGGTGCCTACAGGGGACGCCAGTGGCAAGGTAACAACCAGCGAGGCACAGACACCACTACTACCACTGCAACAGGACAATCACAGTGACTTGGCTCTGGCACCGCCTACCAGGGAACAAATAGCAGCACCCTTAGGCGGAAAGTTAGCCTTATTTTCAAAAAACTGGCACTACATCACAAGAGACAAGTGGATTTTGCAAACTATAGACCAAGGCTACAGGTTTCATTTCCATACTTTACCAGGAAAAAGAGGAATGCCAAACCTACCACCAAATCAAAAGACAGAAGCTCTAAAACAAATAGCTCAATTATCAAAGATGAGAGCTGTGGAAAGGGTACCACCTATGGAACAAGGAAAGGGATTTTACTCCAGACTATTCCTGGTACCAAGAAAAGAGAAAAATTGAAGGCCTATTCTCGACCTGTCTGCTTTAAACACATTCATCATTGTTCCAAAATTCAAAATGCTGACCCTACAGCAACTTCTTCCCATGCTGGGCAAGGAGTATTGGCTGGTGACTCTAGATCTCAAGGAGGCATACCTGCACGTCCCCATACGACCAAATTGCAGAAGATACCTCAGATTTCTTGCAGGATCAGAGCATTATCAATTCTCAGCATTGCCCTTTGGCTTATCTACTGCCCAGAGTGTTCACGAAATGCCTGGCATCAGTAATCGCCACTGCAGGCTTCAGGGAATCCAAATATATCCATACCTGGACAACTGCCTGATACAAGCGGACAACAAAACAAGCTAACAGAAGACTTACAAAGAGTCATTTGCTTACTGCAAGCCCTGGGATATACAGTCAATATAAAAAAATCAAGACTGATACCATCCCAAAGAATAACCTTCTTAGGTGCAGAATTGGACACAGTAAAACAGATGGCATTCCTAACTGCAGAAAAACAAGAACAACTTCCTCTCTACTTCTTGGCATTAACAAAGCAGAACAAACTAACAGCAAGGAAAGTACTGCAGGTCTTGGGCTTCATGGCATCCTGCATAATCCTGGTCCCTCATGCCAGACTGCATATGAGAAAGCTACAGTGGTACCTGAAGAATTTATGGTCTCAACACAGGCACAGCCTAGAAACAGAAATACCACTAATCCCATGCCTAAAACAAGAGTTCCTATGGTGGGCTCAGGCATGCCAGTCAAACCCAGGTTTGCCCTTCCACAGCATTCAACCAAGCCAAACCATCACAACGGACGCCTCAGACCTCGGTTGGGGGTCCCACATGCTGGACAAGTGCATACAAGGCTTATGGACTCCAGAACAGCTGCACCTGCACATAAACCAAAAGGAAATGCTGGCAGTAAAACTAGCAATCCAGAATTTCAGACCATTCCTCCAAGAAGGGCAGTTGATGATAAGGACAGACAACACCACAGTCATGTGGTACATCAACAAACAGGGAGGCACTCATTCATACCCTCTATGCCGTATGGCACTGGACCTATGGAATATGGCTCTGAGCTACAACATTCAGTTACAATCAATTTTTGTACCGGGAAAAGAAAACATCCTAGCAGACATATTAAGCAGAACTACCTCGGATGCCCACGAATGGATGCTACACCCGGACATCTTCAAGGTCATCACAAGGAAATGGGGACTGCCACAAATAGACCTATTCGCATCCCCACTCACTCACCAGCTCAAGAAATTCTGCACAAGGACGTACCACCCACTTGCTTGGAAGGTGGACTCTCTATCCTTCAGTTGGAAAGGCCTGACAGCATATGCATTCCCACCTCTTCCTTTGATGCACAAGGTGCTATTGAAAATCAAAGAGGAACATCCAAGGATCATTCTGATAGCTCCAGACTGGCCAAGACAACATTGGTGCCCATTACTGAGGAGCATGTCTCGGGGGGAAAATGTGGACACTACCCCTGATTCCTTTGCTGTTAACTCAGAGCGGCTACAACACCCTGCATCCAAACCTGAAAACTCTGCAGCTGACTGCCTGGAACATTACATAAGAGCAACTAACCCAGATTTATCCCAAAGGGTTAAAGACATTATCCTTGAGGCCCGCAGACCCTCAACAAGAAGGAACTATGCAGGAAAATGGAAAAGGTTTCTCATTTGGAGTACTGAAAGGGGAAAAGATGTGTCAAAGGTAGACATTGCCAACATCCTGGAGTATTTGGCAGAGGTTTTCCATACAGGCCTGTCCTATTCCTCCATCAAGATACATGCATCAGCTATTTCTGCAGAATACAGCTTCGATCCCACTGTCTTCTCGCATCCTCTACTCAGGCAGTTTCTGAGAGGAATTAAAAATGTAAAACCTCCTAGGAAACCACCATTGCCAGCATGGAACTTTAACTTTGTGCTAGAAAAATTGACACTCCCCCCTTTCGAACCAGCAGCAACAGCAGATCTTCAACACCTATCCTGGAAAACTGCTTTTCTGCTGGCAATTACCTCAGCAAGAAGGGTTTCTGAGCTACAGGCTTTAATGGCAGTACAACCCTTCCTAATCTTCCATCAAGATAGAGTGTCCATGAGAACAAATCCTACATTTATGCCTAAGGTGGTATCCAGAGTGTCTTTAAACCAGGCTATCCACCTACCTACCTTCTTCCCCAATCCACAGAACAGGGGGGAAAGACTGCTGCATACTTTGGACGTACATAGACAGTTGCGCTACTACCTGGACAGAACCAAGGGCAATAGAAAAACTGACCAGCTTCTGGTAGCATATGCAACAGGAAGGGAAGGAAAAGCAATTTCAAAACAGACAATCTCCAAGTGGATAGGAAATTGCATCAGATTCTGTTACTCCTACCATGGAAAGCAAACTCCACAGAACATAAGGCCTCATTCTACAAGGGCTACAGCCACTACCACAGCTTTCTTACGAGGAGTGGCTACCAAGGACATTATAGAGGCTGCTACTTGGACCTCCGTGTATACATTTGCCAAGCATTATAACTTACCTTTATACTCTAGATCCCGAGCAGGGTTTGCCACTGCTGTTTTGCAAGGGATCCTAACTACACCATAATTTCTTCTTCCTCCCCTAGTTTGGCTATGGTATTCTACCCATTTGTAAGGACTGCAGATGCATCTTTGAAGGACATAGTACAGTTTTGTACCTACCATAAATGTAGATGTCCGAACAGGAATGCATCTGCAGTCAGGATTACCCACCCTCCTTCCCTCTGTGGTATTCCTAGGGTATTTGTCCATCTAATAGCTAGCTGGGGGGGATCTCTTATGGTGTATTTGTTTGTATATATGTACATACATGCTTATTTTTTGTGTTTGCCTTCTACTATTTGGAAACATTGGCATTTATCCAAAATTTAGCTATCCAAGAGGACAACTGGCATCTGGGGCAAGAAACACTGAGGAAAATGGCGTCGGCTGATGCCTTTATACCCGAAGAACTGCAGCTATGACGTTGGGTGAAGTGCGACACCAGCCGAGGCCAGACCCAGACTTTGGAATCCGGCCGACCGAAGGGCTGCCTGACTACAGGACAACCCATTTGTAAGGACTGCAGATGCATTCCTGTTCGGACATCTACATTTATGGTAGGTACAAAACTGTACTTTTTGGATATTGTGGATGATGCCTTTTCGGAGGCTAACTTAACCCCTGACTCTTTTCCTCCTGCTCCTGTGAAACCTGATAGATATTACAGGGTTCCTGATTCCCATCAGTTTTTATACAAGAACCCTTCTGCTGACCCTGAAACCATTTCCCAGGGTCCTAAGGGAGCTAAGGCCGCTTCTGCCAAAAATCCTACTCCTACTGAAAAGGATTCTCGATCCTTAGAAAGATGGGGCAAGAAAGTGTACACTTCTGCTACTTTGTCCATTAGGGCTTTAAACTGTCAGTTTCATATGTTTAAATACCAGCAATTTCTATTGTCTGTCTTAAAACAAAAGCTTACTTCCATTTCTGCCTGTGCAGAGGATAAGGAATTACATGATTTATTGCATGCCACTGGACAGGTTGGGAAGCATGGTTTACACTGTGGATTTGATGCCTTGGAGGCTTCTTGTAGGGCTGCGGCCTCTGGCACAGTCATTAGGAGGCATGCATGGCTAAAGGAACAGAATTTACCTGAACAGGTAAAGGCAAAATTATTGGATGCTCCTGTTCAGCCTAATGTTTTGTTTGGATCAAAAGCTGAAGAGGTGATTAAAAAGATGGAGGATAAGGCAAAATCAATGCAAACAGTTAAACATTTCGTACAAGTACAGCCTCCTAGATTTAGCAGGAATTGGCCTTCGAAAAATTGGTCTTTTCCCACTTCAGACAGGCCTCAGAGGGGTAGATATAGACGTTCCAGAGGGAGGCCTCAATCACAAGCTGCTTGTAGACCAAGACAGTGGACTGCTTCCACCCCTAGGGGAGGAGAGGACAGGTCACAATCTCAAAGGAAACAAACTCAATGACTCCCTCTGTGGGGCTACAGGAATTTCTTCCCTGGAAGCCCCTCTCGGAGGAAAACTCTCTCTTTTTTATCAAAATTGGACTCAAATAACCCAAGACAAATGGGTTTTGGATGTGGTTTTAAGAGGTTACAGATTCCATTTTCATTCCTTGCCAAGGCCAAGTGGATGGCCAGACCTTCCAAAACATCAGTGGACGGAGGCCTTAAACCAGGTGGAAGCTCTTTTGGCTATGAATGACATAGAACTGGTTCCTCTTTCAGAGAGGGGAAAAGGGTTTTATTCAAGGCTCTTTCTAGTCCCAAGGAAGCAAAACTCATGGAGACCTATTCTGGATCTGTCGGTCTTGAACACCTTTCCAGAGATTCCAAAATTCAAGATACTTACTCTACAGCAGCTAGTTCCAATGCTGTCCAAAAATGCATGGATGGTAACTTTGGATTTAAAGGAGGCATATTTTCACATTCCCATCAGGCAGAATCGTAGAAAATACCTCAGGTTCATAGCCGGATCGAGGCACTTTCAGTTCTCTGCGCTGCCCTTTGGATTATCTACTGCACCCAGGGTCTTCACCAAATACCTGGCTCCAGTAGTAGCTTACTGCAGACTCAAGGGAATTCAAATTTACCCTTATCTGGACGATTGTCTAATTCAGGCAGACAGCAAGGATGTCTTACTCCAGCATCTAGAATTTGTACAGAACCTCCTCAAGTTCCTGGGATTCTCTGTAAACATAAAGTCCAATTTGACACCATCACAACAGATAACTTTTCTGGGTGCTCTTCTAAACTCCACAACCCAGATGGCATTTCTGACATCCGAAAAACAATTACAGCTGGCTTCAACTTTCAAAACCTTGGCAAGTTTAACTCGGCTATCTGCAAGGAAATTCCTGCAGGCTTTGGGTTACATGGCCTCATGCATCCTTCTCTTACCATATGCAAGACTACACATGAGGAAAATACAGTGGTACCTAAAAAGTGTATGGTCTCAGCATTGCCACAGTTTAGACATACCGATCTCGGTCCTTCCTTGCCTTCAAAAGGAATTTCTTTGGTGGTCCAGGGCATGTGCTCTAAACAAAGGGAAACCCTTCTGTCTGCCTCCTGCCACTCAGATTCTAACCACAGACGCCTCGGATTATGCTTGGGGAGCCCATTTTCAGGGCAACTGTCTGCAGGGCCTTTGGACAAAGGATCAGAAGCACCTGCATATCAATTTGAAGGAAATGTTAGCCATTCAGAAAGCTCTATTGGCCTTCAGGAATCTTTTACAACCAGGACAACTACTAATACGGACAACACCACAGTTATGTGGTACATAAACAAGCAAGGGGGATCTCATATCTACCCCCTTTGCAGACTAGCCATGGATCTATGGAACACAGCTCTAGCTTGCAATCTGGATCTTCAAGCTCAGTTTCTACCAGGGAAACAAAACTTTCCTGGCAGACAGTCTGAGCAGAAACCTTTCGGATTCACACGAGTGGATGCTGGATACCAAAATATTCAGGATGATAACAGCAGTCTGGGGATGTCCTCACACAGACCTCTTTGCATCCCATCTCGATCATCAACTACAGAATTTTTGCACCAGGACTTTCCACAGAGAAGCTTGGAAAGTGGATGCCCTGTCATTCAGTTGGAGGAACCTCTCGGGATATACCTTTCTGCCTCTTCCTCTTCTTCCACGGGTCTTATTGAAGATAAAACAGGACAAGCCCAAGATGATAATCTTGCTGGCTCCAAATTGGCCTCGGCAGTTTTGGTATCCTACTCTAAAAATCCTATGTCTGGAGCCCCCTTGGGTTTTACCTCAGTCTCCGAACCTTCTGTCCCAACATCAGGGTCAGGTTCTGCACTCTCATGTCAGAACTCTCAGCCTGGCGGCCTGGTTAATCCAGGGCCTTTGATTTCTTCTTTCCTACCCAAGCAGGTTATGGATGTCATTTTAGAAGCCAGACGTCCTAGCACTAGAAAATCTTATGCAGGAAAATGGAAAAGATTTTGTTCCTGGATGCAGGCTCAGGATTCTGATCCTCTTCTTCCTAACATTACCTTAATTTTACTTTACCTGACAGATCTCTTACATAAGGGTCTGTCTTTCTCTTCCATTAAAATACATGCCTCTGCTATTTCTGCTCATTATATAATACAGACCCTCCCATCTTTTCCCACCAGCTCATGAGACAGTTTCTCAGAGGAGCTAAGAACTTAAGACCTCCTAGATCTCCTCCCATTCCTGCTTGGGATCTCAACTATGTTCTGGAAAAACTAACCTTGCCTCCTTTTGAGCCTGCTGCCTCTTCTGACATCAAGTTTCTATCTTGGAAAACAGTAATCTTGTTAGCCCTAACCTCTGCCAGGAGAGTTTCAGAGTTACAAGCTCTTATGGCTGTGGAACCTTATATTATTTTTCATCAAGACAGGGTATCTTTGAGGACTAATCCTACCTTCATGCCTAAGGTGGTTTCCAAAGTGGCTTTAAATCAAACTATCCACTTGCCAACTTTTTTCCCCACTCCTCAAAATAAAGGGGAAAGGATCTTACATTCCTTGGATGTACACAGACAACTATGTTTTTACCTGGACAGAACCAAGGACATCAGAAAATCAGAACAATTGTTTGTTTCTTATGCTTCAAGTTCCCAAGGTAAAGCCATTTCAAAACAGACCATTTCTAAATGGATTGCTCATGGAATCAGATTTTGTTATTCACAGCATGGAAAGCAAATCCCAGGGAATATACGGACTCATTCCACCAGAGCTGCTGCCACTTCTGCGGCCTTCTTCAGGGGAGTTCCTACCAAAGACGTTTTGGAAGCTGCAACTTGGAGTTCAGTGCATACTTTTTCTAAGCACTACAATCTACCTCTCTACTCTTAGGGCAGGCTTTGCCTCTGCAGTCTTGCAGGGCCTTTTAGCCGCCCCTTCTTCTTTATGACCACCTCCCTTTCTTTCAGCTTTGGGATTCTACCCTACAGTCATGACTGCAACAGTGAAACACGATGAACATAGTACAGTTGTGTACACCTACCATAAATGTAGATGTTCGAGTGTCTTCACTGTTGCAGTCTGGGTTTCCCTCCCTCCTGTCCCCTCTTATTTTTACTTTTCACCTTTCTTCTGAGGTGTATTTGCAAAGGTATTGGGACCTTTTTCATTTTGGGACTCCTGACATCTGGGTCAAAAGAAACTGGAGAAGATGGCATCGGCTGTCAGCTTTGTACTCCTGGCGCTCTGACGTCAGGGAGCATGGCTGAACAGCCGACGCCGGACCCAGACTTTGGGATTCTGGCCGACCGAGGGCTGCCTGCCAGCAGGGGAGAACCCTACAGTCATGACTGCAACAGTGAAGACACTCGGGACATCTACATTTATGGTAGGTGTACACAACTGTACTTTTTAGGTATTCAGTTTGAGACCATGTTTCTGGCAGCACTCATTTGTTTGAGTGAGACCCTCTTGTAGGATGTCCACATCAATAGGGGAATTGATGACAGCACCCAATTTGCAGTTATCTGCAAACTTGGTCAGTCATAGCACACTGGTTTTGGGTTTTCATAAAAGTATATCCCAAACAACAGAGGTTCCAAGACCTATCCCTGGGGTACACCACTTGTTATGGGTCTACTGCTTGATGTGGCTTCCCCTATTTTGACTAGGTGGGTTCCATCAGTGAGCCAGTTTGCTACCCATCTGGTAACATACTGATTGATGTCTAGTTAAGAGAATTTTATCCATTATACCAGAGTGGGGAGTAGTATCAAAGGCTCTGGCCAGGTCAAGGTAGGTGGTGTGCACAATCTTCCCCTCTTCCATGGCTTGGGTGACTGTCTCAAAGAAGTTGACCAAATTTAACATGCATGACCTTCCCTTGACAAAACCAAACTATGTTGAATTGCATGTTTGGAGGTTGCCAATGCCCATGTTAATGAGGTCCGTGATAATCCAGTCCATGGCCTTGAAGATCAGTCTAGTTAGGCTGATGTGTCTATAATTTGCTGGCTCGGTGGGTGCGCCACCGTTGTGCAGAGGGATGACAGTGGCTGTCCTCCACGCGACTGGGGCAAAGCCGGTACTCGGGCTTTGGTTGAATAGGGTGCCTAATGGTGCTCCAAGTTCCTGCCTGAGTTCATGTAAGATGCAGCCTGGGCTGTTATCCGGTCCCGTGGAGACTGTATCTTTTGCCTTTTGAGAGGGCAGTGATGACTTTCTCCCTAGAGATAAGGGGAGGGGTGCAGGTGCTGAGGATGTCCTGATTTACTTATGGGGGGACAGAATGGTGAACTTTTCACTGAATCTGTCTGCCAGCTGGTTGGCTAGATCTACAACGTTTGTATATGTGGTGTCCTTGGCCACCAGTTCTGCGCAGATCTGAGTGCTTCCTTAAAGAATGCGGACATATGTGAAGAAGGGCCTATGATTGTCTTTAGTAGATGTGGCCAGTTTGGACTCTGTTTGCTTTGGAGGATTTCACTAGTGCTCTTGTTTGCTTGTTCAGGCTAAGGAGAGATTGCTTCCATTTAGGCACCTACTCCTTCTTGGTTCTGGACAGCAATTTTTCCTTTTATTATTGTTTATTTATTATAATGTCCACCAGACAGATTTTACTCTTCCTTGAGGAGGAGGATTTTGTCCTGTCTGGTGTTCCTGATTCCATGAACCTATAGAAATGTTCGTATAGTGCTTTGGTGTAGGTTTGGACATGTTAGTGTCAATGGAGGGGGCTGTGAAGCTGTTTGCAACCTCCTGAAGGAAGGTATAATCTGCTTTGGAGAAGTTTTTTTGTTTGTCCCTAGCTAGGAGGGGGGGGGGTCGGGGGAGATGGTTACTTCGAAAGTGACACTGGGGAGGATGATACTGTAGGGATGTCACAGTGGTTACTCATGTTGATCAATACCACGTCCAAGATATTATCACCTCTTGTGGGGGTGTCGACCAGCTGGTCCAAGGCATTTGCATTGATGAAATCCAGGAATTTGTGGGCATTTGTGTTTTGGCATGAGTAGTTCTTCCAGTCTATGGTTGGTTAGTTAGTCTCCAGGTTAAGGGTTGAATCTTGATAGATTTGAAGAGGCCTCGATAGGTGGAGTGGGCATCTTGAGTCAAAGTTGGGGGCCTCTAGCTAGCTATGATTTGAATAGGGGTCTTGTCAACTGTTAAATGCACCTGGAGCGACTCCTGTGCATCATACTATGTTAAGTTGTCAATCTCGCCTTCATTCTTGCTGGATGGGTTCGGAGCCGATCCTCGGCTCCGACTCGGCACTTGCTTTAGCTTGAGAACTCCTTTTACCAGCTCGAGGCAACCCTATATCCCATAATGCAAGGCGGAACTACCTCAGATCTCGTTTACCGCTTAGCGAAAGAGGTCTCCTTTGCCAGCTGAGGTAAGTGATTTTCTTGTTAAAATCAGAAAAGCTTAGTTAGGGTTTTATTTTCCCCTTGTATTCATAGTATAGTCTGTAGTGAATTACAGCCCACCCTATTCCCTTGTTTTTCAAACTTTATAACCTTTTTATAACCTTTAGTGTAAAGTTTTAGTTAGGCCTAAAACCCCTTTGGTTAATCCTTCCTGTGTGTTGTGTGTAGGGATTAATTTTGTGTGTTTGTTGGGGTTTGTGTGTGTTACTTCCTCCTAGGATATGTCTAGGAAGGCAAGGTCTCAGGCTTCAAGATGTGTGACTCGTGCTGTCAGAAAATGTCTCTGATAGACGGTCACACTTCTTGTGTTTATTGCCTGGGGCCTTTGCACCTGCAGGACTCCTGTGCTTTGTGTCACTCTTTTAGCCAGAGAGTCCTGCAGGAAAGGAGGAATAAGCTTATCCTCCGTGGCTTACTTAAGCCAGAAGGTTCTCCCTCTAAAGCAGGGTCTGGGAAACCTTCTAAGCCACCGAAGGCTCAGGCTTCAGTGTCCAAGCCTCCTCCGGTGGCTCGGCTCCGTCGGGCGAGATCGCTCCGCTGGAACCGATGTATCTACCATAAAGTAGTGGGTTCGCACGGCTGGTTCCGATACCTTGTCTACTGTGGCCTTGTCGGCTCCGGCTGGAGCCGACACCTTATCCAGCATCGAGCCGAGAAACCTCCGGCTCCAGCTGGTGTTCAGGGCACTGCGGCTCCGATGGCTTCGTCCGAAGAGATCTCGGTCCCCTTTACTGAGTATCCACTCGGCTCCGGGTCTCCTCTTTTGTCGGAGCGGAGCCATCGGAGCCGATCTTCGAGATCTTCCAGGCTGTCTGACCACGACTTGGAGAGGGTGGTAAGCAGGCTGTTGAAGTCTCAGGCACTGGCCCAAATGCTCCATAGCCCATCTCAACAGACTTCGGCTATAGCCTCACCCCTTGAACTTCCTCCTCCGACTCCACACCAGAGTTCGGAGCCGGAGCTTCTCGGGACAGCGACTGTTTCAGTGCCGGAGCCGATACATCCTTCGGCTCCGTCATCCTCTGCTACGATCTCCTCCTTGAGGCCTTCCTTGGAGGGATCCGGTCGTCGAGTTTCCATTGTCTGCTCTGAGGGGGCTAGTGGCATCAGACCCTTGTCCGACCCCGCTCTCCCTCTCGGGGCTTCGGCTTTGGTAAGCTCGGCGCCGACATCGGCCTCGGAGCCTTCCCTCTCATTGGAGCCGGGAATTCCTGTTTCCTCGAGCGGGATATTCCGGCCTCCCGGGAGGGGAGCCTTTGAGGTGATGAGGAGTGTCCTGGCCTCTGAGCCTGGTCAACGGTCCATCCCTCTAGCTCCTCCCTCATCAGTGCCTGCAGACGCCTCTTGCTCTCAGGCCCAGGGATCCATCACCCCAGGTTTCCCCATTGGGAATTTCCTCCTCTTCCGAGGTTTCTCCTGATCCCGCAGGGAACCCCTCGGAAGAGGACGTAAGAGGAAACACACAGACTCCTGAGTCTACTACATCTGATACCGACTTAGATGAGTCGGAGGGTTCCCACGGTCCCCTCTGAGGATGTCTCCTTTTCAGACATCCTTGAGCTCCTCAAACAGAGGGGAATTGGCCTCCATTGACCCCTCCGAGGATGAGTCTGTATACCTGGAGGCTTTGGATCCCGACCCTCCACCTCCTGGGTGTCTCGCCTTCGACCCACTTATGCAGGTAGTGGCTCGGAAGGCGTGGGCGGCTCCAGATTCTGTGGAACCTGTCCCCAGGAGACCATCCAAATTCATCACGGCCCCTTCGGACAAACAGTTCCTTTCCAAGGGTGTGTCTCTGGATGCTATGGTGGTGGCGGCGGCCACTAAGAAGGAACTGGCGGATCCTTCAGTACCTGTCCATCCTCCTAACAAGGATTCTAGGACCATGGACAGGTATGGAAAGCGGATGTTTTCTTCAGCGACCTTTGCCATGAGTTCGCTGAATTATCTTTGTCACTTCACCAGGCTTCAACGAGATATTCTCAAGGAACTGGGTGAAGTAGTCCAAGATCCTTCTGCTGCTGGGGCTCAAGAAAAGATTGCCTCGCAGCTTGCAATCCTGAATTCCATATCTAACTCCTCCATGCGGCTCATATCCTATGCGGCCGATGGAGCGAGCAGGGCCGCAGGCACAGGAGTTGCTCTTAGACGCCAAGCCTGGATGCGGCTTTGTAATTTTGCGGACCCCTTTAAGGCGTCCTTCACTAATACCCCCTTTGATGGTTCGGCTTTGTTCGGACCTCAGGTGAAGGATACCTTGACCAGGTGTGAGCAGGACGGTAAAACTCTTTCTGCCGTTGGAGTCCAATTTTCCACTCCTAGACCATATCCCAAGGGTCAGAAGGGGGGGAAGATGTGGTTCCATAAAGCCCAAGGAGCTACACCAGACGCACGTGGTCAGTTTACCCCCAGAGGCAGACGGGGTAACAATAATGACGCCCTAGAGGCAGGGGGTCCTCAGAACCAGGGCAACAGGGAGTCTCTTCCTGAGAAGCCCTTTCAGCATCCCTGAGGTGTTGCCCGACTGTCCACCCTTGGAGGCAGTTGGGGGAAGGATTTCACTGTACCCAGTAGCCTGGCAATCCCTTTCACAAGAGATGTGGGTACAGTCGATCATATCAGAGGGTTACAAAATCCCTTGAAGGTTTCCCGTACCTCTAAAATCCCTTCCAGACATCTCACCCGGTCAAAGGGATTTGGCAGAACAGGAGGATGTCCTTCATGGATGCATCTGCAGTCATAACAAGTGGGTTGTCCTGTCGTCAGGCAGCCCCGCAGTCGGCCGGATTCCAAAGTCCGGGTCCGGCTGACACCCGACGTCATCTTTGTTGGTCAAAGCATCAGCCACGCCATTTTCCTCAGTCTTTCTTGCAGTGCCGTCGGTCGGATCCAAGATTTTTCTTCGAGAATACTACTTGAAGACTTTAAAGCTAGTACCCGTTGGGGACTCTTTCTTGCCTCAGCCCGATGTCAGAAAAGTTAACAATTGATTTCCACTCTTATTGTCTGCCTTGTTAGGCCCAGCCCACGACGTAGCAAAGGCCCCACTTGCAGACCCAGAAACTATATCCAGGGTCCCAAGGCAGTAGCACACACAGCTAAAGGCCTATTTCGCTCCTGAGGAAGTTTAGTCACTAGACAGATGGAGTGGTACAAAGCACTTCAGCCTTCTCTCTCTCAGCTAGAGCTGTCAGTTTCACATGATACAATACCAAGAGCTATGCTTAATCAGTTAAACTAAAACTAACCACTGAAATCTCTCTCTTGATAAGAAATATGTATTAGAGATGGTAAATAACCAGGTACACCAGGTCATGAAATGGCTATATATATATTGCTGGAGGCTTCATTTAAGGTCAAGCCATGACATGCACAGTGATATGATAAGAAGGCATGCATGGCTAAAAGCTTTACGGATCATGTTAAAAGCCAAGGAGTTGCTGCTAGCTGCTATATGGACAAGACAAGTTTACACCTGCCCAAAGCGGGTTATGGGAAAGAAAAAAAAGAAAGGCAAAAGAGCCAAGTCCAACTGTGTCAAGATTTTCAACCAGGTTCAACCCCCAAGGTTTAGCGGGAACTGGCCTGCTGCCAAAATCCTTCCCTGACTCCATAAAACAAAATTTCAGCAGGAATAGCTCCATCCAGAGGAGAATGCCAAATCTACCTCCAAATCAAAAACAGAGCTCACCGCAGATAATGGGAAGCAAACATGATTGCAGAGGTGGAAAGAACAGTAACAAGAACACCAGAACAAGGAAACTCCTATTATCCCCTAGTTCAAGAAAGGGAAAAAGTTGGAGACCAATGGAGACCATGTCCACTAAATACATACATCATTGTCCCATCAATTCACCCCACTGACCCTTTCCTATGCTCTTCCAGCAGCTTTCAAAAAGGGTGCTGGCTGGTCTTGCTAGATCTCAAGGAGGCTTGCCTGACCAACCTGCAGAAGTCCCATTAGGCCTGGTTCTTGCAGGATCAGAGGACTGGGATACACAGTCAATTTACAAAAGTCAAGGCTGATACCATCCCAAACAAGGACATTCTTGGGCGCGGGACACACACAGTACAACAAATAGCATTCCTGACTACAGAAAAACAAAAGAACTCCTCTTTACTTTTCTTAGCACCTAAAAAAAACTGAACAAGTTAAAGAAAAGAAAAGTTCTGCAGGCCTTGGAGGCATGCATCATATATAATCTTAAAACAGGAGTTCCTATACAACACTGGTACCCACTACTGAAGAGCATGTCTTGATGTTAACTCAGAACAACTACAGAAGAGTTAAAGACATTATTCTTGAAAACAAGAAGGAACTATGCTGGCTCCATCAAGATACATTTGAACCAGCAGCAACAGCAGAAACCCTTCCTAATCTTCCACCAAGATAGAGTGTCCATGAGGACTAATCTACCTTCTTTCCCAACCCACAAAACAGAGGGGAAAGAATAAAAGCTATTTCCAAACAGACACTTCCATGGAAAACCAATTCCACAGAACATAAGACCTCATTCTACAACCATAAATGTAGTGTATTTGTTTGTATATATGTACAGTAGGTACAAAACTGTACTTTTCAAAGCTCCTAGAAAAGAGCCGTCCAGACTGTGCCGCAGACCAGGTACGATCCGCCGTCTACTCGAGATTCTTTTTGGTCCCCAAAAGGACGGAGATTGGAGACCAATATTAGACCCGAGCAATCTAAACAGATTTGTCAAGAAGGCAAGATTCCGGATGGTCACGCTTCAGTCCATTCTGCCCTTTCTGGGCAAGGACAACTGGATGTGCTCTATAGACCTTCAGGATGCGTACTATCACATAAAGATTCACAGACGCTCCAGAAGGTTTCTCCGCTTTTGGCTAGGGACCAGTCATTACCAATTCAGAGCCCTGCCCTTTGGCCTCACTTCAGCCCCCAGAGTGTTTACCAAATGCATGGCAGTGGTCACAGCCCATCTGAGACGCCAAGGATCCCAGGTGTTTCCCTACTTGGACGACTGGCTCCTCTCCGCCACCACCAAGTGTCAGCTTCTTCAGTCCAGAGACTACACTCTACAGCTTTGCAGGAGTTTGGGAATTTCAGTAAATTTGAAAAATCTTCTCTGCTGCCTTGCCAATCTATCACCTTTATAGGCAGAATTAAACACAGTCAAAATGTTAGCCAGACTAACAGATCAAAGAATTCTGGACATCCAAAAATTCATTCGGATTCTATTGCAAAGCAACAAGATCAAAGCCAGATTTATACTGAAGGTTCTAGGTCTTATGGCTGCGGCCATTGTTCTTCTACCACTGGCTCGCTTCCACATGCGTCTTCTGCAGTGGATGCTATTCACGCAGTGGTCGTACCACAGTCTTCCGATGAGGCACGAAATCTTAGTCACACAGTTGTGCAGAGCTCATCTGAACTGGTGGATATCTTCCCCTCTTCTTCATCAGGGCCGACCCTTTATTCCTCCTCCTCCAGTTGCCACAGTCCCTACGGATGCCTCTCTGATCGGGTGGGGGTGGGCATTATCAGGGCAGGATGGTCCACGGGACGTGGCAACCCATAGAATACCATCTGCACATAAATGTCCTGGAGATGAGAGCAGTGCTTTTAACGTTGCAAGCCCTCAACGACTTTCTTCCCACGGGGACTATTGCAATACAAACGGACAACATGTCCGTGGTCTGGTACATCAACAAACAGGGCGGGACCAGGTCCTATCCGTTATGTCGAGAAGCTCTCAGACTTTGGCAATGGGCGATCTCTTCTCAGTGGTTTCTGATAGCAACGCACATCCCCGGCAGGTCCAACCTATTGGCGGACAGGCTGAGCAGATCCATTCTGATGCCTCACGAGTGGTCTCTCAATCAATCTGTAGTGGATCAGATATTTCTGAAGTGGGGCACTCCTTGTTGCGATCTTTTTGCTACTCCTCAAAACAACAAGTGCCCGATTTTTCACTCTCTTTCCCTTCCAGGCCAACCCCTGAGAGACTCTCTAACCCAGGATTGGCCCCGGGGACTTCTGTACGCTTTTCCTCCTTTTCCCTTGATTCCACAAGTCATTCAGAAAGCCACCGTTTTGAGGGCCAAGTTGATCCTCATTGCCCCATATTGGCCTCAACAAATTTGGTTTCCGTCTCTGCATCGTCACCTTCTGGTGCAGCCCTGGCATCTGGACCCAGTTCTGGATCTCTTGATCCACCAGTCGGGTCAGCAGCACCGGGCCATTCATTCTCTCAACCTCACTGCTTGGTTGCTCCACTTCCTTCCCTAGCCAGGCTACCGATGATTTCTGACTCAGTCAGAGACATTTTAGTGTCTTCTTTGAAGTCGTCCACTAGGACTGTTTATGCTAGCAAGTGGCGACGTTTTTCTATTTGGGCAAATTCCAGAAAAATTGATCCCTTTACTGCTCCTGTACTTTCTGTTTTAGATTTTCTGGCGGAGGTTTTTCATTCAGGATCCTCGTCATCTACAGTCAAAGTACAACTGGCTGCTATTTCCAAGTATCATGTTGGCTTGCATGACAATAACATTATGTCTCATAGATTATGCAAGGCCTTTCTGAGAGGAGTTTTTCTCCTAAAACCACCTATAAAGCATCCTCCTCCGCAATGGGATCTAAACTTAATGTTTGCATCCTTGATACTACCTCCCTTCGAACCGTCTGCTTCATGTTCTTTGAAGTTATTGACCTGGAAAACTATATTTTTACTGGCTGTCACTTCTGCAAGAAGGGTTTCAGATTCAAGCTCTCTGCATTCGTTCCCCTTATTTGGTTTTTCATAAGGACAAGGTATCATTAAGAACTAACCCTTCCTTTCTCCCCAAAGTCGTGTCTCAAACCAATATTAACCAATCTATAGATCTACCAGTATTTTTCCCAAACTATTCCGACAGAGCTGAACAGAAACTGCATTTTTTGGATGTCCATCGTCAGCTCAGGTACTATTTGCATAGAACTAAACAATTCAGAAAATCGGACCAATTATTTGTCTCCTATGCAGAAAACAGGATAGGTCTTCCAGTTTCTAAAGTGACCTTATCCAGATGGTTGACTTCCACCATTTCCTATGTGTACTCTCTCAGAGGCAAACCGCTATCTTCTAAGCCAAAAGCACACTCAACCAGGAGTCTATCCACTTCTGCAGCCTTTCAGGATAGACTACCCATTGATACCATTTGTGCAGCAGCTACTTGGGCCACGCCTCATACCTTTGTCTCTCATTACAAGTTGGACTTGGCCTCCAGAGATAGGGCCAGTTTTGGTTCCACAGTTCTCAAGAGTCTGTTCCATTGAGCCACCCGGGATACAGGTGCTAGGACGCTGTCCCATCCAGCAAGAATGAAGGCGAGATTGACAACTTAACATTTAGAAGTTATGTACCTACAATAACGTTCCATGTTAGTTGTCTTCTCTCGCCTTCTTTCTTGCGTCCCTCCCTCCTTCCCCCTGTCCTGGACAGATCTTGAGTTCCTATTAGGTTGTTTTCCTCCTGAGCCTTCATATGAGGACTTCTATTAGGAACTTGTGTTCCTAATTATGTTAGGATAGTCTTTAGCAGGGTAGGTTAGCTACCAAACGAGATCTGAGGTAGTTCCGCCTTGCATCATGGGATATAGGGTTGCCTCGAGCTGGTAAAAGGAGTTCTCAAGCTAAAACAAGTGCCGAGTCGGAGCCGAGGATCGGCTCCGAACCCATCCAGCAAGAAAGAAGGCGAGAGAAGACAACTAACATGGAACGTTATGGTAGGTACATAACTTCTAAGTTTTGACCTTTGACCATCCTGGAGGTTTGTATCTCTAATGTATATTGCATCTCCACCTCCTTTTGCTTTGCTGCCCACGGTTTGGGGTCTGAATGTATGCTGGTATGAGTAATCTGGTATGGCTGGGGTGCTCTCTGCAGTTTGAATTAGCTTTCTGTGACTGCACAAATGTCAGCATCTTCCAGGGTTAAAAATGCTTTCAGTGAGTGCAGTTTCATGTATAGACTCGTAGCATTTAGCAGCATGACCTTTAATTTGCGTTTTGATGAAATTTTCATGTTGGTAGCTTTGACCTTATGATATTGTCTAAAAAGGCACTATGGGGGAGGCAAGAGCCTTTGCCAGAAGCCTGAAGCCCAAGGGAAGACAGATGCAGGCCATCTCTGGCAAAGCATTGTGGTCTGTCGATCATGTCTTCCCAGTATGTCAGGTACTGGATCCCCTTGGAATGATATCACAAACTAAGCCAATTGTTAGTCGGTCATTTTCTGTTTGTATTGAGGCATCATTCTGGGTGATGGTAAAATGCTGCTTAAAGTTAGGAACATACCTGCCTGGGACACATTCAGCAATCTCGATAATGTCTCTCTTCATATAGTCCAGGGTGCTACGTCTCAAGTCATTCACACGAACATGGACTATGACAGAGTCGTAACAGTACCTGTTGTTGAGAGACTTGAGTGCATGGGTGATATGGCGGATTCTGGCACCTGACAAACCACTAACCATGACTTTTTTTCCTTATCCAGCCTGGTGAGGGCCACATTGGTGTGTCTCACAATGGAGTCTCCTATGACAAACCAAACCAAACTATTATATTGGGTTTATATTTAGGCCTTGGTCTGCACACACCTGTCTCTCTCAGCCACTGTGTGGGGTGTGGTGGGCAGTGGAGTTTCTGTGTGTTTTTGCCTTGGAGGTCTCTTTTCTTTGGGTATGTTTTTGTTGAGGACCTCTGCATATGTAGGTGTGTGTTGTCTAGGTGTGGTGTTTGTGTTGACAGCCTTCTCAGTGCCAGATGTACTGGTTTGTGAGGGTGAGAGAGAGAGCATAGACTCTAGGTTCTTAATGTAATTGCATCTCTCACAAATTGTGCTCCTAGGTGGTAGTAGTAGAGGGTTGTCTGTCTACATGATGCAGTTACTACCCTGCCTCAGGATGCCCATATCAAACAGACTGGCAGGAGAAACCGTAGAAAATTGCCCATCCATATTTGTCAAAATCTGAGGGAGAGAGGCCAGAGAGAGCTAAGGGGGTAAAAGGTAGAAGGTCTAAGAGGAGTACTACTAGGTGATCACACAAGTGCTACTAAGGGTACGTCTGAAGATTCATAAGGAATTCCCCAATACCCAGGCAACAGTGGTTCACCCCTCTTTTGGAAATGACCAGGGGCAATTACTACAAGCTTCCTCACAGAATGGATCTATTCAAACAAGGGCATGGGTGTTTGATACATCCTGACCCCAGTCAACTTCATTTACCTGTCTGGATAATAGCGTCCTATTTCCTTTTAAGTACTTGTTTACTGCGGGCATGTAGCATGAAAGGTTGCTACTAGAAGATCATATTTTAGCAAATGGCAAAAGTTTTCTAGTGGGTGCCAACAACATAACCAGCACCCATTCAGGACTAGTTGTTCTCTGGTCTCACAATATTTATGTGAGTTAGTATCTGTGGCCTTTCTTATTCCTTCATAAAGGTTAATTTTATTTATAGCAGTAATGCGGGATTTACCCACGGTTGTCGTGGTTTGGTCCCGAGGGACCAAATGAAGACAACTGTGGGTAAATCCCGCATTACCCACACCCAGGCGTGGGTTATTGCTATTATACTATGACATTATTTAAGAAAAGAAATAATTACTTTTCTTAAATAATGGCATTGTATAATGCCTCTTTGCTGTCCTTCCGCAGCTGTCTGGTATCCGCGTATACCTACGCAGTACATCAGAGCTGTGGCCAAAAGCAATGGAGAAAGCAAGATCTCCGTTGCTTTTTGCTGTTTCACTATGTTAAATGGGTTTAACATAGCGAGATGGCTTTAAAATAAGCAACGGTGATGTCCGTTGCTTATTTTAAAGCCGGCTCGCTATGTTAAACCCATTTAACATAGCGAGATAGGTTTAAAAAAAAGCAATGGAGAAAGCAAGATCTCCGTTGCTTTTTACACACTGTGTCGCTGTGTTAAAGGAGTTTAACATAGCGAGACAGTTTAAAAAGCAACAGAGATCTCCGTTGCTTTTTTTAAACCTGTGTCGCTATGTTAAACTCTTTTAATATAGCGAGACAGTGTTTTAAAAGAGACTTATACTAATGGAAAAAGTCCGGGCGACCGGACCTTTTTCCATTAGTGTAAGTCGATTTACAACGTGCATGCTGGCCAATCAGCGTGCACGTTTTGGAATATTAATGGGGGGTCATGGTATAATATCCATTTCAGCATGCCTTCCCATAGATCCTCCTCTTCCAATGTATTCTCATGTCAAAATGTTTTTGAAAGAGGTTTTGTATAAGAGGCCTCCAGGAACACCAGTGGTCTGTCCTCGGAATCTTAATTTTGTTTTAGAGAAGCTAACACTTGCTTCATTTGAACTAGCTAACTTGGCTCACATGAGGTTCTTAATATGAAAAACAGTTTTAATGATTGTTCTGACTGTTGCAAGAAGATTGTCTGAGTTTTATCCTCTTATGATGAGTAAACCTTATGTAATTTTCCACAGACTGGGTTTCTTTGAGACCCCATCCTCCTTGTATAAGGCTACTTTAAGACAGACTATCTCCCTGTTTTCTTTCCTGAACCTAATAATGAGGGAGAAAGGATACTCCATATCTTGGATGTCCAGTGACAATGCTGGTACTATTTAGAGAGAACTAAATCTTTCGGATTTTCGTATTAGTTGTTCATATCTTGTGAAAGTAAGAGGAAGGGAGAACTTATGTCAAAGCAGACTATTTACAAATGGTTGTCCTCCTTGCATTTTGTTACACTCACTGCAGCAAAACTATTCCAGGCAGGGTCAAGGCCCACTCTACCAGGGCCTTTGCTTCATCTGTTGCTTTTTGGAAAGGGTTGAATTCTAAAAATATTCTAGAAACATTAACTTGGTCCTTTTCATACTTTTTACAAAGCATTACAAGCTTGATTCCTGCTCTGTCTAAAGTAGACTTTGCTAGGGCTTTTCTCCTGAGGCTCCTGAACCCTTCTTCTTCCACCTCACAAATTTAAGTAAGCCAGGATCTACCCATATTGCTAAGGCTGCTACTGAAGTTATCAATATGATGAACTGAGTACAGTTGTGTAAGTAAACTTGCTATAGCAGTAAATGTTCAAATGATCACTGCTGCAGTAGCTGTTCCATTCCTTCATATCTCTATTCTCCTTTTCTTCTGGCGTGTTGTTTATGCAAGGGTGTGGACACTTTTTTTTTTTTTTTTTTAATTTTTTTGTTAATCCTAGCATTGCCCATTCAGGGCTCAGCCTCCCTCTCTGTTGGCATGAAAGTTCTGAAGGGCTTTGTGCCTAATCCTTTCTTTTTTTTATTTAGTTCTGTTCAAGTTGACTGATGGTTTGGGTACCTGGAAGGTGCTTTGAAAGCTGGCCAGCTGTTGCATCCTGTGCTGGATGTAACCCACATAGCTAGGGCTACTGCAGCAGTGATCAGGTAAGTTTACTTACACAGCTGTACTTTCCTGTCAGCTGGCTGCCATCTTTAAGTCCCCATTGGGGAAGCCTTATGTTTAAAATATTAATATTCTGTGGAAAAACTTGTTTATTGACGAGTTTTCTGTCAGTGCTTGGGAAACCAAGAGGTAGTGAATATAGCCATTTTATCTTTTCAGAAATGTATTGCTAGTGCTTCTGTAAACTTTTTTGTGAGGAAAATGTTTGTGTAACTTAAAAAAAAAAAAAAAAAACTTGTGTTGGAGGAAAGGACGTTGTGGTTGTGTGGGATTTCTAGTAGTATACTTTTATCTGACCCACTAGTTCCCATTCTTTTACCCTTACTGACTTTCCTTACTTACACTACTAGCTTTGCATTCCTCATTATTGGCTTACCTGTGGAGCATCTTTTGGTCTCTACAGTGTCACCTTCCCCAGAGCACAAAAAGAAGACTCTTTCAAAAGGTGTCCTCTAGGATTTGTCTGACTCTCTTTGCCTCAGCCGCTGGTGGGTGGCTCTGGTGTGGCCATTGTTTTTCTCACAACACCCTTCATCTTCCCTAAAGAAGGGTGCAGGAGACCAGTACTAGATCTGTCAGCCTGAATCTCCATGTCAGGATTCCAAAGTTCAAAATATTATGGCAAAATCTTGTGCTTTTGATTCCAAGTCTACCTTTTGTGGTAGAGCTGGATCTCAGTGCTAAAAGATTACCACATTCCTATTGCTAAACACTTCAAACATTTCCTAAGATTTCTTGTAAATGGTTTACATTGTCATTTCTCTGCTTTACCCTTTTTGGGCTATCTACCACACCAAGGTTATTTAGAAAAAGCCTAGCTCTAGTCGTAGCTTATTGTAGCCTCCTATGCACACAGTTGTTTGCATATTTGGAGTATTGTCTTCTTTTTGCAGACTCTCTTCCCATCTGTCAAGAGACTCTGAAAATGGTTTTCACTGGATATTTGTTGGACCTGAACTTTGCTTGGGGAGAGCCTTTTTGTCCCCAGTAGAACTGTTTCAGCAGTACTTTCTGAATTTCTTCAGCCTAAACCAAGCATTGGTAAGGGAGTTTCTTCGGATTTTCAGGTACATGGCACCAATGATACTAGTGTTTCCCTTTGCCAGACTACACATGAAAATACAGCAGTATTTCAGATCAGTTTGGACTCTGCATTTACACCCCTTGACTTTTCAGAATTCTATTTTTTGTTTTTATTCGTAAACAGAGAGATTAGATGGTTCTTAGATTAGATGGTGGGCAGTCCAGCCCTCACCACAGTCAGTAACCACAGATGCATTACACCTGGAGTGGGGATGGTCTCAAAAGGGGTAATAATGCGGGCTCTGTGGGATCCTGTAGAGAAATGGAAATGCACAAACTTCAGGGAGTTGTTGGCTCTTAACAATGCTTTGAAGGCCTTGTGTCATTTCCAATCTCCAGG
Source organism: Protopterus annectens (assembly GCF_019279795.1). Taxonomy (NCBI): domain Eukaryota; kingdom Metazoa; phylum Chordata; order Ceratodontiformes; family Protopteridae; genus Protopterus; species Protopterus annectens. Next base: position 428,011,302 of record NC_056748.1, on the reverse strand, counting down.
ACCATCTGGTGTATACAGATAATAACACCGTGATGTAGTACATAAACAAGTGGGTACCAGATCAGGAGGTAGCAATTCAATTCAGGCTTACTCTTTAGACCCCATATATTCCATAAGAGCAAAATCTTAATGCAGACAAGCTCAGCAGAACCAAGATAGAGCCACATGTATAGCAACTGCTTTCTGGGGTCTTCCAAGATCTGATCTGCATGTGTGCAACACCTCAAGTAGATCTTTGCCTCCTTTCAAAGCAGGCAACTACAGAAATTTTGCTCCAAGACTCCATGTATGAGAGCATGTCAATGGATGCTTTTTCATTCTCATGGATGTGAATGTTCCTTTACACTTTTCCACCATTTCCAATTAGTACCAAAGTTTTTCTAAAAAATCAAAACAGACTCCCCCAAAATGGTGGTAGCGAATCCCATTTAGTTAAGGCAACAGCCGTTTTCTCTTCAGTCCGGTCAAAAATAAATTAGCAAAAGCTTCTCCAAAGACCTCATTTATTCACATGAGAAGGGGAGTTTAATATACATCAGTCTGCAAGCTCTGTTTAGCTAATTGCTTGGATGATACAATTTTGATAGCTTGTAGGCAACTGTTTTCTGAGGATGAGCAGCAAGTACTGAAGCAGACCAGAAAATCATATGGATAAGTGGAAAGCATATGTTAAGTTGTCAATCTCGCCTTCATTCTTGCTGGATGGGTTCGGAGCCGATCCTCGGCTCCGACTCGGCACTTGCTTAGCTTGAGAACTCCTTTTACCAGCTCGAGGCAACCCTATATCCCATGATGCAAGGCGGGACTACCTCAGATCTCGTTTGCCGCTTTGCGAAGAGGTCTCCTTTTTGCCAGCTGAGGTAAGTTTGAGTTTTCAAACAGCTTTAGTCAGGGTTTATCTCCCCCTTTCCTATTTTTTAGTGTGTAGTGTCCATACAATCACCCTATTCCCCTTATAGTAAAAAAAATTTTTTACTTTATATAAAGTTTAAAAAGTTTAAAAATTTTCAGTTAGGCCTAGGCCTTCCTTATTAATCCCTACCTGTGTGTCTGTGTTTGTGGGATTAATTTGTGTGACTGTTTTGGTGTGTGTGTGTGTGAGTATTTTATTACTCTTTCCTTAGACTATGTCTAAAGAGGTAAAGGTCTCGGGCTTCAAGAAGTGTGACTCGTGCTGTCAGAAAATGTCTCTGACAGACGGTCACACTTCTTGTGTTTACTGCCTGGGGCCTTTACACCTGCAGGACTCCTGTGCTTTGTGTCATTCTTTTAGCCAGCGAGTCCTGCAGGGAAGGAGGAATAAATTAATCCTCCGTGGCTTGCTAAAGCCGGAAGGTTCACCCACTAAACCTGGGTCCAGTAAGCCTTCCAAGCCATCCAAGGGTCAGGCTACAGCTTCCAAGCCTTCCCCGGTGGCACCGACTCCTTCGGAGTCGAGATCGGCTTCGGCCGGAGCCGATCTTTCTCCTTCTCAGCTAGGGTCGGTTCCGATCGGTTCCGACACCCAATCTGCTGTTGCCTTGTCGGCTCCGGCTGGAGCCGACACAGTATCCAGTATCGGAGCCGAGAAGCCTTCGGCTCCATCTGGAACTCATAGGACGTCGGCTCCGATGACTTCCTCCAAGAAGAGATCTCGGTCCCCGTCTTTGGAATCTATCCACTCGGCTCTGGGGTCTCCTCTTTTGTCGGAGCGGAGTCATCGGAGCCGATCTTCGAGATCTTCCAGGCTGTCTGACCATGATTTAGAGAGGGTGGTAAGCAGGCTGTTAAAAGTCGCAGGCACTGGCCCAAATGCTCCATAGCCCATCTCAGCAGACTTCGGCTGTTGCTTCACCCCTTGAACTTCCTCCTCCGACTCCCCACCAGAGTTCGGAGCCTGAGCTTCTAGGGACAACGACTGTGTCGGCGCCGGAACCGATACATCCTTTTTCGACTCCGATCTCCTCCTTGAGACCTTCCTTGGAGGGATCCGGTCGTCGAGTTTCCCTTGTCGGCTAGTGGCATCGGACCATTGTCCGACCCCGCTCTCCCTCTCGGGGCTTCGGCTTTGGTAAGCTCGGCACCGACATCGGCCTCGGAGCCTTCCCTCTCAGTGGAGCCGGGAATTCCTATTTCCTCGGAACGGGAATATTCGGTCTCCGGGAGGGGAGCCTTTGAGGTGATGAGGAGTGTCCTGGCACCTGAGCCAGGTCAACGGTCCATCCCTCTAGCTCCTCCCTCTTCGGTGCCTGTAGACGCCTCTTGCCAGCCTCTTGCTCTCAGGCCCAGGGATCCATCGCCCCAGGTTTCCCCATTGGGAATATCTTCCTCTTCCGAGGTTTCTCCTGATGCTGCAGGGGAACCCCTCGGAAGAGGACGTGTAAGAGGAAACACACAGACTCCCTGAGTCTACTACATCTGATACCGACTTAGATAGTCGGAGGGTTCCCACGATCCTCTGAGGATGTCTCCTTTTCAGACATCCTTGAGCTCCTCAAACAGAGGGGAATTGGCCTCCATTGACCCTTCCGAGGATGAGTCGGTATACCTGGAGGCTTTGGATCCCGACCCTCCACCTCCTGGGTGTCTCCGCCACCCACTCATGCAGGTAGTGGCTCGAAGGCGTGGGCAGCTCCAGATTCTGTGGAACCTGTCCCCAGGAGACCATCCAAGTTTATTACGGCCCCTACGGACAAACAGTTTCTTTCCAAGGCGTCTCTGTGGATGCTATGGTGGTGGCGGCCACTAAGAAGGAACTTGCGGATCCTTCAGTACCTGTCCATCCTCCTAACAAGGATTCTAGGACCATGGACAGGTATGGAAAGCGGATGTTTTCTTCAGCGACCTTTGCTATGCATTCGCTGAACTACCTTTGTCACTTCACCAGGCTTCAAAGAGATATTCTCAAGGAACTAGGTGAAGTGGTCCAGGATCCTTCTGCTGCTGGGGCTCAAGAAAAGATTGCCTCACAGCTAGCAATCCTGAATTCCTTATCCAACTCCTCCATCGGCTCATATCCTATGCGGCCGATGGAGCGAGCAGGGCCGCAGGCACAGGAGTAGCTCTTAGACGCCAAGCCTGGATGCGGCTTTGTAATTTTGCGGACCCCTTTAAGGCCCTTCACCAATACCCCTTTGACGGTTCGGCTTTGTTCGGACCTCAGGTGAAGGAAACCTTGACCAGGTGTGAGCAGGACGGTAAAACTCTTTCTGCCGTTGGAGTCCATTTTCCACCCTTCTAGACCCTATCCCAAGGGTCAGAAGGGAGGAAGATGTGGTTCTGCAAATCCCAAGGAGCTACACCGACACACGTGGTCAGTTTACCCCCAGAGGCAGAGGGGTAACAATAATAGGCACGCCCTAGAGGCAGGGGGGGTCCTCAGAACCAGGGCAACAGGGAGTCTCTTCCTGAGAAGCCCTTTCAGCACCCCTGAGGTGTTGCCCGACTGTCCACCCTTGGAGGCAGTCGGGGGAAGGATTGCGCTGTACCCAGTAGCCTGGCATTCCCTTTTACAAGATATGTGGGTACAGTTGATCATATCCGAGGGTTACAAAATTCCCTTCGAAAGGTATCCCGTACCTCCACAATCCCTTCCAGACATCTCACCCGGTCAAAGGGATTTGGCAGATCAGGAGGTTTTAAAGCTCCTAGAAAAAAGAGCCGTCCAGACTGTTCCGGCAGACCAAGTAGGATCCGGCATCTACTCGAGATTCTTTTTGGTCCCCAAAAGGACGGGAGATTGGAGACCAATATTAGACCTGAGCAGTCTAAACAGATTTGTCAAGAAGGCAAGATTCCGGATGGTCACGCTTCAGTCCATTCTGCCCTTTCTGGGCAAAGACAACTGGATGTGCTCTATAGACCTTCAGGACGCGTACTATCACATAAAGATTCACAGGCGCTCCAGAAGGTTTCTCCGCTTTCGGCTGGGGACCAGTCATTACCAATTCAGAGCCCTGCCCTTTGGCCTCACTTCAGCCCCCAGAGTGTTTACCAAATGCATGGCAGTGGTCACAGCTCATCTGAGACGTCAAGGATTCCAGGTGTTTCCTTATTTAGACGACTGGCTCCTCTCCGCCACCACCAGGTGTCAGCTTCTTCAGACCAGAGACTACACTCTGCAGCTATGCAGGAGTTTGGGAATTTCAGTGAATTTCGAAAAATCTTCTCTGCGGCCTTGCCAATCTATCACCTTTATAGGCGCAGAATTAAACGCCGTCAAAATGTTAGCCAGACTAACAGATCAAAGAATTCTGGACATCCAAAAATATGTTCGGATTTTATTGCAGAGCAGCAAAGTCAAAGCCAGACTGATACTAAAGGATGTCCTTCATGGATGCATCTGCAGTCATAACAAGTGGGTTGTCCTGTCGTCAGGCAGCCCTGCAGTCGGCCGGATTCCAAAGTCCGGGTCCGGCTTCGGCTGATGTCGCACTCCACCCGACGTCATCTCTGTTGGTCTTCGGGTATAAAAGCATCAGCCGACGCCATTTTCCTCAGTCTTTCTTGCCGTGGCTCAAGCAGAAGCTGTTAAAAGTGCCTGTCGGTCTGATCCAGAGATTACTTCTACCGAATACTACTTGAAGACTTCTAAAGCTAAGTACCCGTTGGGGACTCTTTCTTGCCTCAGCCGATGTCAGAAAAAGTTAACAATTGTTTAACCTGTGGGAAACAAATACCTCATAAAGATTTCCACTCTTACTGTCTGCCTTGTTTAGGCCCAGCCCGCGGCGTCGCAGCCTGTGCGGGCGGTGCCTCCTTCAGCCGACGAACGCTTAGGCGTCGGTCGGAGTTTGCAGAACAGTTTTCGGTACTGATTTTGCGTACATTATGCCGTCGGATCCTCCGACTACCCAGTCTTCAAAAACGCAAAGATAAAGACCGACACTCATGTCCGCGGTTTCGCCGAAACCACGGTAAAGCAAACGCAAGTGTCTCGGTTTCGCCGAAACCGAGAAAACTGATCTAAGCACAGCTGAACCTATTCTTACTACTGAGGCCCCTGCTACAACTCTTGAATCGACCTCAGAATTTTACCCACTACGGTGGTTGACTTATCAGACACCATCCCTTGGATGTCTCTACCCCAGCACGTGGTGCTGCTAGGCCTCCAGCAGCCATGTCCATTAAGGCCTTCGCCAGGGCTAAAGCAGCCAAGACTACTAAATCAGTGCCTGTTAAACCCCCACATCCAGGCCCTCTTCTAGTTCTCAAATGCTTTCTTTGGCAGAAGATTTAATTTCTTTAATTAGAGGATCTCAATCTCACCCAGACAGGGCCTCTCAGCCCCAGAGAAGAGACCTAGGCCAGAGCCCCCTGAGCCAGTGTCTTCTGATGATTCTGCTGATGAATCAGACATAACTGACCAGCCAGAGGCTCCCTTCTCCAATTTTGAAGATTCTGATGCTGAAGAATCCATTCCTGCTGCTTCCCCACCAGAAGAATTCTCCTTTGGGGAAACCTTGCATGCCAGCCAGAACAGTTCCAATGGCAGCAACAGGATTTTTCAGACTCCAGAAAAAGACTTAGAACCTTTCTGCACCTCCCACAGCACAGGCCCTTAGCTATACCTCCTGTTCTATCTGTGGTGGATGATGCTTTTAATGATGTTTGCTCCGCTCCAGATTCTTTACCCCCAGCCCCTGCCAAACCAGACAGATTTTACAGGGTGCCAGATACTCATCACCACCTTTACAAGGCCCCACTTGCAGACCCAGAAACTATATCCCAGGGTCCCAAGGCAGTAGCAGACCACAGCTAAAACCCTATTCCTTCTGAAAGGGAAGCAAGGTCATTAGACAGATGGGGTAAAAGGTCTACACTTCAGCTACTCTCTCAGCTAGAGCTTTAAACTGTCAGTTTCACATGATACAATACCAAGAGTTTATGCTTGATCAGTTAACTAAAAACTAACCACTGATGAATCTCTTGATAAGAAATATGTATTAGAGATGGTAAATAACATACAACAGGTTAGCAACCATTCCTTAAAATGTGGCTATGATGCACTGGAGGCTTCATTTAGATCAGCCATGACAGGCACAGTGATAAGAAGGCATGCATGGCTAAAGGAACAAGCTTTACCGGATCATGTTAAAGCCAAGTTGCTAGATGCTCCTATGGACAAGACAAGTTTGTTTGGTACACCTGCCCAGCAGTTTATGAAGAAAATGGAAGAAAAGGCAAAATCTGTTCAAACTGTTAAAGATTTCTTGCAGGTTCAACCCCAAGGTTTAGCAGGAACTGGCCTGCCAAAATTGGTCCTTTCCTGACTCCACAAAATTTCAAAGGGGCAGGAATAGACGCCCAGAGGGAGAAACCCAACCAGAGGGGGTGCCTCCACAGGGCGCCAGAGGGAAGGTAACAACAGAGGCACAGACACAGCCACTGCCACTACATCAGCACAACCACAGTGACTTAATCCTAACTCCGCCTACCAGGGAACAAATAGCAGCTCCTCTAGGCGGAAAGTTAACCTTATTTTCAAAGAACTGGCACTACATAACAAAAGACAAGTGGATTTTACAAACCATAGATCAAGGTTACGGTTTCACTTCCACACTTTACCAGTCAAAGAGGAATGCCAAATCTACCTCCAAATCAAAAACAGAGGCTCTACGCCAGATAATGGAGTTAGCCAACATGAGAGCTGTGGAAAGAGTGCCAACAGCAGAACAAGGAAAGGGTTCTATTTCAGTCTATTCCTAGTTCCAAGAAAGGAAAAAAGTTGGAGACCAATTCTCGATCTGTCCACCTTAAATACATACATCATTGTCCCAAAATTCAAAATGCTGACCCTACAGCAACTTCTTCCCATGCTGGGCAAGGAGTCTTGGCTGGTAACTCTAGATCTCAAGGAGGCATACCTGCACGTCCCATTCGACCAATCTGCAGAAGATACCTCAGATTTCTTGCAGGATCAGAGCACTATCAATTCTCAGCATTGCCCTTTGGCTTATCTACTGCGCCCAGAGTATTCACAAATGCCTGGCATCAGTAATCGCCCATTGCAGACTACAGGGAATTCAAATTTACCCATACCTGGAAGACTGCCTGCTACAAGGGACAACAAAAAGCAAGCTGACAACAGATTTACAAAGGGTCATTTACTTGCTACAAGGACTGGGATACACAGTCAATTTACAAAGTCAAGGCTGATACCATCCCAAACAAGGACATTCTTAGCGGAATTGGACACAGTACAACAAATGGCATTCCTGACTACAGAAAAACAAAAGAACTTCCACTTTACTTCTTGGCACTAACAAAACTGAACAAGTTAACAGCAAGAAAATTTCTGCAGGCCTTGGGCTTCATGGCATCATGCATAATCTTGGTCCCATTTGCCAGACTACATATGAGGAAACTACAGTGGTACCTAAAGAATTTATGGTCCCAACACAGACACAGTCTAGAAACAGAAATCCCACTAATTCCATGCTTAAAACAGGAGTTCCTATGGTGGGCTCAGGCATGCCAGTCAAACCCAGGCCTACCCTTTTGCAGATGTCAACCAAGCCAGACCATCACAACAGACGCTTCAGACCTAGGATGGGGGGCCCACATGCTGGACAAATGCCTGCAAGGATTGTGGACACAGGATCAACTTCACCTGCACATCAATCTAAAAGAAATGCTGGCAGTAAAACTGGCAATCCAAAAGTTCAAACCATTCCTCAAAGAGGGCCAGTTGATGATAAGGACAGACAACACCACAGTCATGTGGTACATCAACAAACAGGGAGGCACTCATTCATACCCCCTATGCAGAATGACCTTGGAGCTGTGGACCCTGGCACTCAGCTACAACATTCAGTTACAGGCAATATTTGTACCGGGAAAGACAATACTCTAGCAGACATATTAAGCAGAACCACTGATGCCCACGAATGGAAACTGCACCCGACATCTTCAAGACCATCTCAAAGAAATGGGGAATGCCACAGATAGACCTATTCGCATCACCTCTCAATCACCAGCTCAAAAATTCTGCACAAGGACATTCCATCCACTAGCATGGAAAGTGGACTCACTCTCCTTCAACTGGAAAGGCCTAACAGCATATGCATTCCCACCTCTTCCTTTGATACACAAGGTACTACTAAAATCAAGGAAGAACGTCCAAGGATAATCCTGATAGCCCCAAACTGGCCAAGACAACACTGGTACCCACTACTGAAGAGCATGTCTCGAACAATATGTGGCCAATACCCTGATGCCTTTGATGTTAACTCAGAACAACTACAGCATCATACATCCAAACCTAAAAGCTACAACTGACTGCATGGAACATCACATAGCAGCAGCTAATCCAGAACTTTCTCAAAGAGTTAAAGACGTTATTCTTGAAGCACGCAGACCTTCAACAAGAAGGAACTATGCTGGAAAATGGAAAAGGTTTGTCATTTGGAGTACCGAAGAGGAAAAGATGTGTCAAACATAGATATGCCTAACATTCTGGAGTATCTGGCGAACTTCTTCATTCAGGCCTGTCCTACTCCTCCATCAAGATACATGCATCAGCTATTTCAGCAGAATACAGCTTTGATCCACCTGTTTTTCGCACCCTTTGCTCAGGCAGTTCCTCAGAGGAATCAAGAATGTAAAACCTCCAAGGAAACCACCATTACCAGCTTGGGATTTAAACTTTGTGCTAGAAAAGTTGACACTATCACCCTTTGAACCAGCAGCAACAGCAGACCTACAACACCTGTCATGGAAAACTGCTTTCCTACTGGCAATTACTTCAGCAAGGAGGGTTTCAGAACTACAGGCCTTAATGGCAGTGCAACCCTTCCTAATCTTCCACCAAGATAGAGTGTCCATGAGGACTAATCCTACATTTATGCCCAAGGTGGTATCCAGAGTATCTTTGAACCAGGCAATCCACCTACCTACCTTCTTTCCCAACCCACAAAACAGAGGGAAAGAATACTGCATACCTTGGATGTACATAGACAGCTACGCTACTACTTGGACAGAACAAAAATAGCAGAAAGACTGACCAACTTTTTGTAGCCTATGCAACAGGAAGGGAAGGAAAAGCTATTTCCAAACAGACAATCTCCAAATGGATAGGAAATTGCATGCGATACTGTTACTCCTTCCATGGAAAACCAATTCCACAGAACATAAGACCTCATTCTACAAGAGCAACAGCCACTACCACAGCCTTCTTACGAGGAGTGGCAACCAAAGACATTATTGAGGCGGCTACTTGGACCTCCGTGCATACATTTGCCAAGCATTATAATTTGCCTCTATATTCCAGATCCGGAGCAGGGTTTGCCACTGCTGTACTGCAAGGGATCCTAAACCCTCCATAATCTACTTTTATCCTCCTCCCTAGTTGGCTATGGTATTCTACCCATATGTTAGGACTGCAGATGCATCCATGAAGGACATAGTACAGTTTTGTACCTACCATAAATGTAGATGTCCGAACTGGATAGCATCTGCAGTCCAATACCCTCCCTCCTTCCCTCTGTTGTTGAAGGTGGTGGTGTGGTTTGTGTTGTACATATTGTAAATATGGTTAGTGCACGGGTGGTTGGTTGGGTTTTGCTGGTTTTTGGCTTTGGCCTGTCTTGTTGGGCCTTCTGACATCTGGGACAAGAAAAGACTGAGGAAATGACGTCGGTCATGCGCTTTTGTACCCTGACGTCCTGATGTCAGTTTTAAGCGCCTTGACCGACGTCAGCCTAATACTTTGGTATTCGGGCCGACCGAGGACAGCGGACTACCCGTATGTAAGGACTGCAGCAATGTGGATCTTCGAACATCTACATTTATGGTAGGTACAAAACTGTACTTTTCCTAGATTCAAGCTCTCTGCATCCGCTCCCCTTACTTGGTTTTTCACAAGGTCAGGGTATCCTTAAGAACGAACCCGTCTTTTCTCCCCAAAGTTGTTTCTCAAAACAATATTAATCAATCCATTGATCTACCAGTCTTTTTCCCAAACTATTCTGACAGAGCTGAACAAAAGCTTCATTTTTTGGATGTCCATCGTCCGCTCCGGTACTATTTGCATAGAACGAAACAATTCAGGAAATCGGACCAATTATTTGTCTCCTATGCAGAAAACAGGAAAGGTCTCCCAGTGTCTAAAGTGACCTTATCCAGATGGTTGTCTTCCACCATTTCTTATGTGTATTCACTCAGAGGCAAGCAACTACCTTCTAAACCGAAAGCACACTCAACCAGGAGTCTATCCACTTCTGCAGCTTTTCAGGATAGACTACCCATTGATACCATTTGTGCAGCAGCTACTTGGGCCACTCCTCATACCTTTGTCTCTCATTACAAGTTAGATTTGGCCTCCAGAGACAGGGGCAGTTTTGGTTCCACAGTTCTCAAGAGTCTGTTCCATTGAGCCACCCGGGATACAGGTGCTAGGGAAGCGGTCCCATCCAGCAAGAATGAAGGTGAGATTGACAACTTAACATTTAGAAGTTATGTACCTACCATAACTTTCCATGTTAGTTGTCTTCTCTCGCCTTCTTTCTTGCGTCCCTCCCTCCTTCCCCCGGGCCTGGACAGATCTTGAAGAGTTCCTATCAGGTTGTTCCCTCCTGAGCCTTCATTAGAGGACTCCTTTATTATGAACTTGGGTTTCCTAAAATATTTTAGGTTAGTCCTTAGCAGGGTAGGTTAGCTACCAAACGAGATCTGAGGTAGTCCCGCCTTGCATCATGGGATATAGGGTTGCCTCGAGCTGGTAAAAGGAGTTCTCAAGCTAAGCAAGTGCCGAGTCGGAGCCGAGGATCGGCTCCGAACCCATCCAGCAAGAAAGAAGGCGAGAGAAGACAACTAACATGGAACGTTATGGTAGGTACATAACTTCTAATTCTAGTTGGTGCCACTCCATGAACCAGGATCTTTGTCGGGCATGGGTGCCTCTGGTTGTTTATTTGCGTGAGTTACTGTCTGGTGTGTTGTACTCTTCTGTCAAGGTACATTTGTCACCTATTTCTGCATGTCTGTCTCTATTTTGAACACTGTTAGAAAGGAGGAGATTTAAACAGTTTTTGAAAGGGGTTTTGCATATCTGTCCACCTAAAAAAACAGGTGGATTCTGTTTGGGATCTCAGTCATGCTTAAGAAGCTCTCTTAATTTCCATTTGAACCAGCTCAAGAGGCTGATTTGAGTTTCTTAATGTGAAAGACAGTGTTGCTTATTGATCTGACATCTGCTGGGCGAGTACCTAATTTGCAAGCACTTTTGGTGAGCCAGCCCTACTTTCTTTTTCACAAGGATGAGGATGTTCTTCATTCCACATTGCTGCAGTCCTAACTATTGGGTAGTCCGCTGTCCAGTCGGCCCGAATACCAAAGTATATGGCTGACCTCGGTCAGGGCGCATTAGACTGACGTCAGTACGTCAGGGTACTAATGCGCATGACCGACGTCATATCCTCAGTCTTTTTTGCCGCATGGTCCGATGCAGAAGCAGTTTTGCGAGTGCAGGTTGGCGTTCTGAAATTTTCTGAAGTCGGAGTTTCAGACCGAATCAAAGTTGGCTAAGTACCCCGTTGGGGAACATTTTGGTTTTTCTTGCCTCAGTATTTAACCGGATGTCAGAAAAAGTGAATAACTGTATTTCTTGTGGGAAACAGATACCTCATAGGGATTACCATACCTTGTGTATACCTTGTTTAGGGCCTGAGCACGGCGTTGTTGGATGCCGCTCTTGTGCTAGATTTAACAAACGCACTATTAAAGAAGGTTAGACTGTGCCAGGTTAGTGTTTGGGAAGCGTTGTAATTATAAAATGCCGTCGGATGCTCCGCGCCCGCCAAAAAAGCGCAAGGAAAAACAGCGAAGCCTAGGGTTGATGAACCGGCAGTCCCGGACGTCGGTTCTTTAGAAGGCTCAGTGGAGCCAGAGGTTTTGCCAGGAGTTTCTTTGGAGTCTCAGGCAGAGACTTTACTGTTACAGGATGTGCCTTCTCAGGAGGTAGGCCAGGCTGAGGGGGCTTCTCAGGTATCTGTTCTTCCCTCTTCCCAAGGTAGTTAGAGCCTCTCCTTCTGTTTCCAAAACTTCTTTGAGAGGTAGGCCAAGTTTAGCTTCAGTGGGGGCTTCTCCTAGCACTTCAGGTTCTGTGCCTAAGAAACATATGCTTAAAATGGCAGAAGATTTAATTACTATGATTAGAGGTTCTATGCCCCCTCCTGATAAGAGGCCTAGGGTGGAACCTGAGTTTGAGAGTTTTGAACAGTGTTCAGAGGCTTCCGAGTCTTCTGCGGAAGACTTGCAGGAGTATCCTCCTTATTCTGATTCTGATGTGGATGATTCCACTCCTACAGCTTCTCCTCCTGAGGATTTCTCATTTTCAGAGACTCTGCATTCCATGAGGGAGCACTTTAAATGGGAAGGCCAAGATTACTCTGATTCCAGGAAAAGGCTTAGGGAATTCTTGTTTTACCCCAGCATAGGCCCTTAGCTATACCTCCTGTGTTGAATGTGGTGGAAGATGTTTTTGCAGAGGCTTCCCTGAACCCTGATTCTTTGCCTCCTGCTCCTGTTAAACCTGATAGGTACTATAGGGTGCCTGAAGCTCATAAGTATCTTTTTAAGAGTCCTAGGGCAGACCGGAAACTGTTTCTCAGGGACCTAAAGGTGTTAAGGCCTCTGTTGTTAAAAACCCTGTTCCCACTGATAAAGAGGCAAGGGCTTTGGATAGATGGGGAAAGAAAGTGTATACTTCTTCCACTTTAGCCATGAGGGCGTTGAATTGTCAGTTTCACATGCTAAAATATCAAAATTATCTCCTTTCACAATTGAAATCTAAGGTGGATGCTTTGGCGGAAGGTATTGAGTGTAAAGAGTTGCTGGATTTAGTTCATGTGTCTGAACAAGTGGGTAAGCATTCTTTGCAATGTGGTTTTGATGCTGTACAGGCCTCCTCGAGGTGGCTGCCACTAGTTCTGTTCTTCGCAGGCATGCCTGGTTGAGGGATCAGAATTTAGCTGAGCATGTTAAGACAAGGATTTTGGATGCTCCTTTACAGTCTGATGTGTTGTTTGGTTCGCCTGTGGAAGCAGTTTTAAAGAAAATGGAGGACAAAGCTAAGTCTATGCAAACTGTTAAAGATTTTTGCAGGTGCAGCCACCAAGTTTAGTAGAAATTGGCCTACTAAGGGATGGACATATCCTGCTTATGATTCCCAGTCTAGGGGTAGGTCTAGCCGTGGTAGGGGCAGAGCTCAAGGTTCTTTTAGGCCTAGGACAGGGAGTTCACCTGCTCAGACTTCTGGTGAGGGCAGGGGTCAGTCCTTTCGTAAACAGACCCAATGACCTGCCTTTTCAGCTGCCAGTAGATTCTCGTCTGGCAGCTCCTTTGGGAGGAAGACTGTCTCTTTTCAAAGAAAATTGGGATTTAATTACTCTAGACAGATGGGTGTTGGATATCATTCACCACGGTTACAGGTTTTATTTCCATACATTGCCCCTTTCAAAGGCATGCCAGACGTTCCTCCTCCACAAAGGAAAGAGGCTCACAAGCAAATTTCTCTGTTACTCCAAATAGGGGCCATTCAGCCAGTCCCTGTATCAGAAAGGGGCCTAGGATTTTATTCTCGCCTGTTCCTAGTACCAAAGAAGGGGAACACGTGGAGACCAATTTTGGATTTATCTATCCTCAACACTTATCTGGACATTCCCAAGTTCAAGATGTTGACGTTGCAACAGCTTTTACCTCTGCTGGGCAAAGATCACTGGATGGTAACTTTAGATCTCAAGGAAGCTTACCTTCATGTGCCTATAAGACTAAGTTGCAGGAAGTATCTGCGTTCTAGAGCTGGGAATTCTCATTATCAGTTCTCTGCATTGACCTTTGGCTTATCTACTGCCCAGAGTATTCACAAAGGTTCTGGCTCCAGTGATAGCTTACTTCAGGCTAAAAGGAATTCAAATCTATCCTTACTTGGGCGACTGCCTGATTCTGGCTCAAGAAAAGGAAGACCTTCTACAGCATCTGGAATATGTTATAGCAGTGCTAAGATGCCTAGGGTATTCTGTGAACGAAATAAAGTCCAGTCTAGTACCCTCTCAAGACATGTGCTTTCTGGGTGTGAGACTGAATACAGCAGCCCAGATGGCCTTTTTAACCCCGGACAAACAAAAGAGTCTATCCCTTTACTTCCATCACCTATCTCATCAGTCCGTGCTGACTGCAAGGACAGTCCTTCAAGCATTAGGCTTCATCGCATCTCGTATGCTGGTGCTGCCCAATGCCAAACTGCATATGAGGAAGCTGCAATGGTATCTCAAAATGTATGGACACAGCACTGCCAGGATTTGGACACTGTCATTCAAATAATACCTTGCCTTCAAAAGAATTTTTGTGGTGGGCTCAGGAATGTCACCTAAACAAGGGACTCTCTGTGACCCGGCCAGAGGCGAGTCAGATTTTAACGACAGATGCCTCGGACATTGCTTGGGGAGCTCATCTAAATGGAAAGTGGATACAAGACAAGTGGCCTGCCAGACTACAGCATCTACATATCAACATGAAGGAGATGTTAGCAGTCCAGTTTGCATTAATGGCTTTCAAGGAGTTACTTCTTCCAGGGCAGGTGTTGATTCTAACAGACAACACAACTGTCATGTGGTACATCAACAAACAAGGGGAACACATTCTTATCCTCTATGCAGGCAAGCAATGATTTTATGGGAGACTGCGCTCAGCTTGCAACTAACTCTTCAGGCAAGGTTTCTGCCGGAGCACAGAACTCCTTAGCAGATGTGTTAAGCAGACAAATCATGGATCCCCACGAGTGGAAACTGGATCTTCATGTATTTCAGAACTTGACAGTGTCATGGGGAACTCCAGACATAGATCTGTTCGCTTCTCCACTAAACCACCAGCTGCCAAAGTTTTGCACAAAGGGGTTTCATCACACAGCTTGGAAAGTGGATGCTCTTTCTTTCAGTTGGAAAAATCTTCATGTTTATGCCTTTCCACCTCTGCCTCTTCTTCCAAAGGTGCTCTTAAAGGTCAGACAAGACAAGCCACGGATGATTTTAATAGCTCCAGATTGGCCTCTGCAACACTGGTACCCACTACTTCGGAGTCTGGTAAGGAAGCCTCCATGGCCTTTACCTTTGATTCCACATCTGTTATCTCAGAAGGACGGTCATCTGCTCAATGTCAAGCTTCACTCTCTTCATCTAACAGCCTGGCATATTCTGTGTTGAAACACAGCAGGTCTCAACTTCCTCAACAAGTTTTAAATGTGATTATGGAAGCTAGAAGACCTAGTACAAGGAAAGTGTACGCAGAAAAATGGAAGAGATTTTTATTTTGGAGTACAGCAAAGAATTTGGAGATTTCTGAGCCTAATTTGAGTGTGGCTCTTCAATATCTTACTGAGTTATTGGACAAAGGTTTGTCCTTCTCTTCCATTAAGATTCATGCTGCAGCAATTTCAGCTCACTATGATTGTGACCCACCATTGTTTTCGCATCCTTTGTTCAAGCAGTTTCTTAGAGGGGCAAAATATAAGACCCCCACGTAGAGCTCCTACTCCTGCTTGGGATCTCAATTTTGTGTTGGAAAACTTACTCTACAACCTTTTGAGCCTGGCTACTGCTGAATTGAAATACTTGTCATGGAAGACTGCTTTCTGTTGGCTATTACTTCTGCAAGAAGGGTGTCTGAGTTGCAGGCCCTTATGGCAGTAGAGCCTTTTTGATTTTCCATAAGGATAGGGTATCATTACGTACTAATCCTTCCTTTATGCCTAAGGTGGTTTCTAGTGTGGCTTTAAACCAAACTATTCATTTGCCTACTTTTTATGCAGACCCCCAAAATAAAGGGGAAAAGATTTTGCACACTTTAGATGTACACAGGCAATTGCTATTATTTAAGCAGCACTAAGAATTTTAGGCAGTCTCAGTAGTTGTTTGTTTCTTTTGCTTTGAGTTCTCAGGGCAAGCCTGTGTCAAAACAAACTATTTCTAGGTGGATTGGGTTTTGCATTGCATTTTGTTATTCCCATCATGGCAAGGAGATTCCAGCTGGGATTAGGCCTCATTCCACTAGGCTACTGCCACTTCAACAGCATTTCTAAGGGGTGGCAACTAAGGATATTTTGGAGGCAGCTACTTGGAGTTCAGTGCATACTTTCTCTAAGCATTATCACCTTCCTCTCTACTCTAAGTCTAGGCTGGTTTTGCCACAGCTATTTTGCAAGGCATGTTGTCAGCTCCTGCTTCTTTATGATTTGCCAGCCTCCCTTACTTCTGCTTTGGGATTCTACCCAATAGTTAGGACTGCAGCAATGTGGAATGAAGAACATAGTACAGTTTTGTACCTACCATAAATGTAGATGTTCGAGGATCCACATTGCTGCAGTCCAATTTACCCTCCTCCTTCCCTCTGTGTTTAGGGGTGGTTGTGTAGGTGAGGTTATATGCTGATAATTTTGTATATATTGTACATATTTTGGTGCAGGTATATTGGGCCTTGTCTTTTTAGGGTCTTCTGACATCTGGGGCAAGAAAAGACTGAGGATATGACGTCGGTCATGCGCATTAGTACCCTGACGTACTGACGTCAGTCTAATGCGCCCTGACCGACGTCAGCCATATACTTTGGTATTCGGGCCGACTGGACAGCGGACTACCCAATAGTTAGGACTGCAGCAATGTGGATCCTCGAACATCTACATTTATGGTAGGTACAAAACTGTACTTTTCTTTGAAAGCAAATCCTGCCTTTATGCCGAAAACCTACTTAGAGTTTACTTTAAGCCAGACTGTCCATCTCTCAATCTTAGTAAAAGAACGAGGAAGAAAGGAGTTTTAACTCTCTTGATGAACACCGGCAGCTCGGGTACTACAGACACCAAACTCAACCTTTTAGGATAGCTAACCAGCTGTTTGTCTATTTTGAAGGTAAGAGGAAAGACGGCCTTTGTCAAAGTTAACTATTTCCAGTTGGCTGTCTTGTGCTGTTACTTTTTGTTATGCTCACCACAATAAGCCACTTCTAGGCAGGGTTATAGCTCATTCAACAAGGGTATTAGCTTCTCCTAGAGTTCATCCCTTTATAAAAAGACCTACAGAAGTATTCTAGAGGGTGCAACTTGATTGTTTGTACATACCTTAACAAAACATTGCAAACTGGATTTCTTTTGTGGAACCCGAGCAGACTCTGTTAGGACTGTAGTCCAGGGTTACTTGGGTTCATGGGTATTTCCCCTCCCTTATTTTTTTTTTCCCCTGTTCCTATTGAAGCTGTGGTAGTCCACCCATATAGCTTAGGCTACTACAAATGGGATTCATTTATGTATGTAGTACAGTTGTGTAAATAAACTTGCCGTAACAGTGGGGTGTTCTAACGGATCACTGCTGCAGTAGCCATCCCTTAAGGCCCCTTTACCTGGTGTACCTCTTTATTTTGCCAGGCACTGGTTATTTTCATCGTTCTGTATATAGTTTTTGTTTTTCTCTGTTTCTGACCGCATGTACTCATAGCTTCTGCCTCCTTTTAGGCAAAAAAAAAAAATGCACTGAAGCTTGTAACACTCTACCTGTCTTTTTTTGTATGAAGCACAGGGAAGGCACACCGTGCTTTGTGAAGCTGGCTAAGCAGGAGGGCTCAACCCATACATCTTGGGCTACTGCAACAGTCATCCATTAGAACATCAACTTTTATGGCAAGGTTACTAACACAACTGTACTGTGTCCAGGAACTCTCTGAAACCCAGTGTAGCATAGAACAGTTATATGGTACATCAACAAACAAGGAGGGACAAAATGTTTATCATCAACGCAGATTAGGAATTGCAACCTGGGGGATTTGTTTAAAGGAAGATATTCTGTTGAATAGCAGTTTACATTCCCTACGAGTTGAGCTTAAATAAGCACATGTAATGGATGTTGTACAGAGGGGTCATCTTGCAGGTTATCCCATCATTCAGAATAAATCTGTTTGCTCACCACCAGCATCCCATGCCCAGAGTTTTGGAGAATAGATGCCATGTCAGTCTCATGAAAAGAGAAATTTCTTCATGCATTTCTTTTGCCCTGATTCTAAAAGGTCTTTACAAAATAAAGGACAGTCCAAAAATGTTGTTGGTGACCCATTTTTGGCCCATGCACTGTTGGTTCTCCCTTTTTCCTTCTGGCAGTGACAATCACCAAAAGTTGTCCCACAGGCTGGACTTGTTCAGACAGATGGACTGCTCATTCACCCAAAATTAAAAACCATAAGTTTGGATAATAGGATTTTAACACCATTTTCACATCCATTTTTTCCCCTGAGAATGTGCTACAAATGACCAGAAAAACCTACTACAAGAAAGTTTTACATCTCCATATGGAAGAGGACTTGATGCTGAAAGAGGAGAAAATCAAATGGGTATTTCTACATTTATTTTATATGTATGTGAGGTGCTCAATTCTGGGCTGGCATATTGTTAAATAAAAGCACATTTGTCAGCCTTCTCTGCCTGTTGACCAGTAGAACAACATTTTTGAGGCCAAACAGTTTCTTAATGGCACTGTTTAAATCGGGCCAAATATTTTTTTTGATAGAAACTGGACTTTCTGTGAAATGTATAATTTTTAAACTATGAATGTGTTTTGTAGACTACCATGTGACTATTGAACCATTTTTGTTCATTTTGCTGTTTTGTGGGGAAAAGCAGTTCATAGGATCATAAGTGGTTACTAGGCTACTGGCCCTGGGGCCATTACAAGCCTAACCAAGAGTTTATCCCCAGAAAGGAAACCTCAGTCAGCACCTGTCGCCCCTGTCAGTGAGGAATACAGGTGGAACCCCTGGGACAAATTTGTGGTTTCCTATCTACTCATTAAGGTTGCTGTTGAAGAGGATCAACAAGGTACTCTGTTTGACATGTATGAAAAGTCTATTCCAGAGATGGGGCAGCCTCTGGGAGAGAAACCTGACTTTCTAGTAGGTTTTGTTGATGTCGCATGTTAGATTTAGGCCTTTCGGGTAATGCATGAGGAGTTAGACTTACAGATATGGCGCATCTGTAGTAGGGCAGGGACCGATATTGCCTTGTAGGCAAGACGCAGATCACCTCTAAGCAATCTGTACGATACCGAGTAGAGTGATGGTGATTTTGAGCCTGTCCGCATAGGACAGGTGTTGGAGGCCATGGATTCTCTTTGTGGGGTATTTGTGGCCTTTCCAGTGGGTCCAGGTGTTTAGAGAGGTACATACTAAATGGGGCGTTAAACTCCATTATTGGCCTAATGAGGGAGGAGTGCAGAGAGGTAATAACTTCTTTTTTCTGGATGTAATCCCTTTTACTTATGAGATGAACCAAGTAAAAGGCTTTTCTGAGCACTGCAGCTACATGATGGTCGAATGTGAGATTGTTGTTAACCTGAGTACCCAGGTCTCTTGCCACAGGTTGTGTGCTTAGAGGTTGCTGTTGGTGTGGTAAACAGTAGGGGCCGTGTTTTTGACGAATGATATGATAGTACATTTTGTTTTGCATTTTAACTTAAGACCTTGACTTTGGCAGCAGTCATTTGTTGCTGTGAGACCCTCTTACAGTATGTTAACATCATTTGAGGAGTCGGTGGCAGCACCCAACTTGCAGTCGTCCTCAAACTTGGTCAGACACAGGCCTTTTGTCTTTGCCTGGACCTCTGAGAAGTAGATGCCAAACAGTAGGTGTCCCAGGAGGGATCCTTGGGGAGTATCACTAGTGACAGGAATGCTGTCAGAGGTGGAGGCGCCTGTTTTGACCTTGTGGGTCCTATCGATGAGCCAGCTGGCCACCCACCTGATGAGATAAGGGGGGAAGGCACTTTGGGAAGTGGAAAAAAGGGGGAAAATGGAAAATGAAATATTAACTTCTGAAGGTCAACATTCCTTTAATTCTATTAATGACCCAGTCTGTAATGACAGTTCTAACATCATAGTTACAAACAAAATTATATGTACTTACAACAATTTTAAAATATACAACTATAGTAACTTGCAATTAGAGAAAACGCATTTTAGTTTACTATCTAAAGGATTTAAATTTATTCCTACTCCTAAATATAATATAGTTAACAACATATTAGAGTTTAAAAAGTATGTTAGAAAATTAAATTTATCTATGATGTTCGGAAATAATGAACAGGAAGTAGCCATTGGTGTAGACTCCTTAAAAAAGAAAAGCAGCTTCATGCCTATAAGCAACCCCAGTATTCAGAAGTTTGACAACAAAGTCACTAGAGACTTATATGCAATTAGTCACACATTCAAGGGGCATAGATTTAAATCCAACCTAACTAAAAAGGAGACTTTAACTCTATCTGAGTTGCAGAACAACAGCAACATTAGAGTTATGAAGCCGGATAAGGGGGGAGGCATAGTCATTTACGATGCCAATACATATAGTGGAATTATACATGAAATTCTGTACGAATCAGGCAATTACACACCTATCTCACAGAATGAGATCAACATAGCCTATAGAAGAATAGACATGTATTTAGAGGAATATTTCTTAGATCAGAGAATTTCAGAAGATCTATACCACTACATGTCTGTGGACCATCCCACTATGGCCACCATTGTGGGTATCCCCAAGGTCCACAAAGATTATAATAACCCCCCTTTCCGGCCGATTATCTCAGGAAGTAAGTCAAAGACTTTTCCTATTGGGAAGGTGATAGACAATATGTTGAAACCCCTATATGACAATGTTAAACACATGGTAAAAGATTCGTGGGACTTTTTGAAAAATTACCCTGTTTCTAAATATAACACAAATATTATTTTCAGTAGTATAGATGTCATTGACCTATTTAGTAGTATTCCTATTGAGGAAGGACTGGAAGCATTTATTAACTGCTTAAGAAGACATACTGACTTATCCTGGGACACAATTACATTATTAGGGGATCTGATGTCCATTGTGCTGGAAAATAACTTTATATATTTTGAGGGAGAACTTTTCAAGCAGACCAGGGGAGTAGCTATGGGGGCTGCTTGCGCACCCATATTTGCTAACCTGGTCATGCTGGAATGGGAGGACTCTCATTTTTTTAGCAGTACATTTTACAAGTCTATTCGCTATTATTCAAGATTCTTGGATGACATCTATATTATGTGGGAAGGTGAAGACAGTTCTTATTTTGACTTCATTGCATACATCAACTCTAGCAGTGAATATTTAAAATTCACTGAAGTACACAACAATCAGGGGGTTCCTTATTTGGATACACTGGTTTCTGTATACAATGGGTGTTTGAAGTCAAATATTTACAGAAAAAACACTTTTTCAAATTCATATATAGACTTCCACAGCTATCATCCAAGAAAGATGAAGTGCAATATATATAAAGGTCAATGCATCAGAGCTATGCGAATGACGTCTGAACATGACGACGTGATTAAAGAGATAGGATATATTACCTCTTTATTTTTTGAAAGAGCGTATGCAATAGATTTAATGAATGACATATCAAGGTACATATTAGATCTGAGAGACAGTAGATATACCTCACTATTGGGAATGAACATCTCCCATTTAAGACAAGACCAACTAAGTAATGAGACGACAACAAGAGTCATTAATAAATATAAAAAGGCTTATATTATAGAATTTGGACCCTTTACTAATGTAATTAAAGACATCATAATCAATAATTGGCATATTTTAACAACTGAACAAGAGATATTGGAGAAGGTTGGCAGCAAACCAATATTTGTTAACAGGATGGGAAGGAATTTAAAGCATTTATTAAAATTACCCAAACATGGACTGACTGAATCCAACACACACACTAGTAAGTGTGGGGCATGTAACCAGTGCAGTTATATTAACGAGAACAGTCCTATTAAGTTATTGAATATAAATGGTACTAGAATATTTACATCCAAAGGGAACTGCCAAACTAAGATGCTGGTGTACATTGCTTCTTGTACGGTCTGTCCTGCATTTTACATCGGGAAGACTGAGAGGTATTTTAAGCAAATAATTTACTCCCATACTTACTGTATTAGAAGGAGAGACAACAAAAATGCTTTAGCCAGACATATTATTGACAAAGGGACTGAACACACCTTTAAGTTTTCCATTATAGAGACTATAAAGAACAACCCAAGAGGAGGTAACACCAGGAATTATCTTGCCTATAGGGAACTGTACTGGCAGGTGTATACAGATGCCACTTTTCCACATGGTTTAAATGACTATATGTCCATAAAACCCCTATTGATGTTAAACGAAGGAAATTGATCAATACATCAAGTGCATCTGATGAGTGTAGTAAGCAGCCTATTTCTTATATATATGTTGTTTAAATATTAACTTATGTCAAATGAGTGAAATATAATATACTTTTTGAGTTTTACTGCTCAAGCTTCTTTGATAGTTTTACAATATTATATTTAAAAGAAAATAAAGTTTGCATAGTGTCTTACTTAACATTGGAACATACTTAGACTAAAACCAGTTTAATAAGGAGCACTTAGGTAAACAGATTATACTATGGTTGATCAACTATTTGTGTTCACTTTTTAAAAAATACTTTTTATGATGTTATATCACTTTAACTTGAAATTTTTAAACAGCGCTTTTTGGCGCCAATCTCAACTATATATGTTTGTAAATGACTGATTTTATTTGTTCTGAGGAAGCACGCTGTGGTCGCGAGTGAAAGCGCTAAACCAGAATTTTTGTATGACATTAAATTTGTTCTTTTTTACTATCCGGTGGATTTATTTTGCTGCCAGCAGTTGTTGTGTGGAAAGAACTGTTTGGGGAGGTGCTTTTGCTTTTGTGTTTCAAGTTTGACCCAAACGGATCAACGCTTTTTTTACCTGATGAGATAGGGATTTACACCAAGTTGTGTTAGCTTTTTGATGATGCCTGAGTGGGGGATTGTGTCAAAGGCCTTGACCAAGTCAAGGTAAGCTATTTGTACTGACTTTCCGTCATCCATGGCCTTGGTGACAATCTCAAAGAAGTCAACCAGGTTCAGCAGGCAAGATCTGCTCTTGACGAATCTAAAATGGGTGGGGTCAAGTGCTTGGAGATTGCCTATGGCTTTGTTTATGAGATCCATAATAATAGGCTCCATGGCTTTACATATCAGACTTCCCAAGCTAATGGGGAGATAGTTTCCAGGGTCAGTAGTGGCACCACCCTTATGCAAGGTGATGATAATGGGCAGGTCTTCATGTTTCACTGTTGCAGTCATCACACTTGGGTTATCTACCTGAAGGTAGCCCTCAGTCGGCCCGAATACCAGAGACTTAGTATTTCTGCTTCGGATGCTGTCACTTCTTCCATGACGGCAAGTCATCAGGGGTATAAAAACAGGCAGCCAATGCCATTACATCAGTCTTTCTTGCCGAGGAGGAGCTCGAAGCAGAAGCAGTTCGCAGGTGCCGGTCGACCGCTACCTGAATTTTTCATTTTCGAGTTGAATAATCTTGAAGTCTTCTAAAGCTAAGTACCCCTTTGAGGATCCTTTTCTTGTTCTAACCGATGTCAGAAAAAGTTAAAAATTGTCTTGCCTGTAGAAAGCAAATACCTCAGAGATTTTCATTCTTACTGTGTGACCTGTTTAGCCACAGACCACAACGTCCCTCACTGTCAGTTTTGTGCCTTAACTCCCACACCATCTGTTGTCGGGCTATCTTTGTTGCTAAATTCTTTCACTCTAGATCTTCGTATTCTGAAATGGCTTCTGTAAGCCATCTGACTATACCGATCCTCCGAAAAAACGTAAGGATAAAGACAGAGACAGACCGCATAGGTCCAAAACTGCCGACGCAGCTTCCGTTAAGCTAGTTGCCAGTCGGTACTCAGTGAGGTGCCTTTGCAGCCCCTGATGCCCGCTTCTATGGATTTGCAGGCCTCTGCTGAGACCCATTCGGAGACCGGTATGCCACGAGATGCTTCTTCGACTATGGAACCAGCGGATGTCTCTACCTTAGATGGGTCCAGAGCTTCTGTGCAGGCACTGGCTTCTGAGGGAGTTTTTCGTCCTACTGATATTCGAATCAAACCAACTTAATTTTTAACCAAAACTACCGAGATTATGTTCATAGTGTTGCACTGCAGCAGTCATTACACTTGGGTTAGCCTGCCGTCAGGCGGTTCCCCAGTCGGACTGAGTTCCAAAGTCTTGGTCCGGCGTCGGATGCTGTCGCCTCCTCCCTGACGTCAGTGCAACAGGGGTATACAAGATGCACCCGACGCCATTTTCTTCAGTCTTTCTTGCCGAGCAGTGCCCGAAGCAAAATCAGTTCGCAAGTGCCGGTCGGCCGTCTCCTGAGATTTTCATTCCGAATCCAGAACCGAAGTCTTCTACAAAGCTAAGTACCCCGTTGGGGAAACTTTTTCTTGCCTCAGACCGATGTCAGTAAAAGTTAATAACTGTATTTCTTGTGGGAAGCAAATACCTCATAAGGATTTCCATTCCTATTGTATCCCATGACTAGGCCCAGACCACGACGTCACTGGTTGTCAGTTTTGTGCTAGGTTTAACAAGCACACTATTAAATGTCTGTTTGAATTTGTCCGACATTATTTTGGTAGGCAATTCAATTATACCATGCTGTCGGAACTTCCGACGACTGAAATACACAAAAAGCACAAAGACAAGGATAGGCATCTGAGGCCCAAAACTGACGACAAAGCCTTTTCTAGGCCAGTCGCCGGTTCTCCGGTTTTCAGCGAGGCGCCTTCGCAGCCCCTGACGACCACCTTCTGTAGAACCACAGGCCACCTCTGACTCTCACTTGGAGATGGCTGGGCCTTCGGACGCACAAGTTATTCAGTCTACCGAAACTAACCCTTCAGAGGGATCCGGAGTAGCTGAGCTACCCGCAGCTTCAATGGGTGTCTTCAGACCTACTCAGTTAAGCATTAAACCCTCAGCTAAGTCTAAGCCTTCTTTAAAATCAAAGAAACAAATACAGCATTCTCCAGGACAGGCCTCCATGCCTAAGAAATAAATGCTCAAAATGGCCGAAGACCTAATCACTCTAAGCAGGGGGTCCCATCTCCCTCCTGATAAAAGGCCTAGACAGGATGCAGACTATGATTCATCCGACCAGGTGTCCATCTCATCAGATTTATCCTCAGACCTAGGATATTCTTTACCCCCTTATGAGGATTCTGATGCTGAGGAATCAATTCCATCAGCCTCACCGCCTGAGGACTACTCCTTTGGGGAAACCCTACATACCATGAGGGAGCATTTCCATTGGGAAGGCCAGGATTACTCAGAATCCAAGAAATGGCTCAGACTTCCTTTTATTACCTCAACACAGACCCTTTGCTATTCTGCCAGTGTTAGATATTGTGGATGATGTGTATACTGAATCCAGCTTAAATCCTGATTCCTTACCTCCAGCCCCTGTTAAACCTGACAGATACTACAGAGTCCCTGACTCACACAAATTTCTGTGTAAAAGCCCTGTAGCTGACCCTGAAACTATTTCTCAGGGACCCAAAGGGGTTAAGGCTTCATCAGCCAAGAATCCAGTTCCCTCTGACAGAGATCCCAGAGCATTAGACAGATGGGGAAAGAAGGTATATACGTCTGCAACTTTAGCAATGAGAGCCTTAAATTGCCAGTTTCACATGCTAAAATATCAGCAATTTTTACTGTCTCAGTTGAAACAAAAAAATGCTTCCAGATTCAGATCCTCCTAATTTTAAAGAAATGCAAGATTTATTGCATGCAGCTGAGCAAGTGGGGAAAGCATACTTTGCAATGTGGTTTTGATTCTTTAGAGGCCTCCTGCAGAGCAGCAGTTACATGCTCTGTCATTACAAGACATGCTTGGTTAAAAGAACATACGTTACCTGATCATGTTAAAGCAAAATGATTGGATTCCCCTTTGCAGCAGGATGTGTTATTTGGAGTTAAGGCAGAAGAGGTATTAAAGAAAATGGAGGATAAGGCAAAATCTATGCAAACGGTGAATGATTTCTTACAGGTTCAGCCTCCTGGTTTTAGCAGAAATTGGCCAACTAAGAATTGGTCCTTTCCAATTACAGACAGACCTCAAAGGGGAAGATACAGACGTCCAAGAGGTAGAGGTCAGACCCAAGGTCCTTACAGACCTCGACAATGGGTTGCATCAAGCCAGAAAGAAGGGGAAGACAGGCCCCAACCATATAGAAAGCAGCTCCAATGACTTCCCACTACAGCTGCCAAACAAATCTCTCTTGGCAGCCCCCTTGGGAGGAAAACTGGCACTCTTCTACCACAATTGGCATATGATCACCAAAGACAAATGGGTTCTCAACATTGTATCTCAAGGTTACAGGTTCCACTTTCACACTCTGCTAAGGTTAAAAGGAATGCCAAATCTGCCACCAAATCAATGGGCAGAGGCTCAAAAACAAGTTACAGCACTCATGGATATGAGAGCTATTCAAAAGGTTCCATCACAGGAGCAAGGACAAGGATTTTACTCGAGACTCTTTCTGGTACCCAGAAAGGACAAAGCCTGGAGGCCCATTCTGGATCTTTCTTCTCTAAACACTTACCTGGATGTTCCGAAATTCAAAATGTTGACTCTACAGCAGCTTCTTCCCATGCTGGGCAAGAAAGCTTGGCTCGTGACCTTGGACCTCAAGAAGGCATACCTGCATGTCCCTATCAGACAAAACTGCATAAGATACCTCGGATTCATAGCTGGTTCAGTGCACTACCAATTCTCTGCACTGCCCTTTGGCTTATCTACTGTGCCAAGGGTCTTCACAAAGTGCCTGGCACCAGTAATTGCATTTTGCAGACAGAAAGGAATTCAAATTTATCAGTACCTGGACAACTGCCTGATTCAAGCAGACAGCAAGGCCATTCTTCTAAAGCATCTGGTGTTTGTAAAAAAGTTATTAAGTTGCCTGGGGTCCACAGTAAATGAATAGAAATCAAAACTAGTGCCCTCAATTATATTCCTGGGTGCCAGCTTGAACACAACGGCCCAGATGGCTTATCTAACGCTAGACAAGCAAGGACAACTGACTCAATACTTTCAATTGATGGCAACAAAGACCCAACTCCCTGCAAGAAAAATTCTGCAGGCCTTGGGTTACATGGCATCTTGCATACTACTAATTCCATATGCCAGACTGCATATGAGGAAGCTACAATGGTACCTAAAGAATGTATGGTCTCAACACTGTCAAAGTTTGGAAACCGTTATACCACTAATTCCTTGCCTTCAACAGGAGTTTCAATGGTGGGCTCAAGCTTGTCACCTGAACAAGGGACAGCCTTTTACACAACCCACAGCCAGGCAAACACTGACAACAGATGCATCGGATTACGCCTGGGGAGCACACATGGCAGGCAAATGTATTCAGGGCACGTGGCTCGCAGAACAAAGGCATCTTCACATCAATCAAAAAGAGATGCTAGCTGTACAAAATGCCCTTATAGCTTTCAAGGACCTGCTGCATCCAGGACAACTACTACTAAAGACAGACAACACCACAGTTATGTGGCACATAAGCAAGGGGGCACTCACTCCTACCCCCTCTGCAGACAAGCCATGACCTTGTGGAACACGGCTATAAACTGTCAAGTTCATCTGTAAGCACAGTTCCTGCCAGGAGAGAAAAACACACACTGGCAGACGACTTAAGCAGAAACATCATGGATCGCCACGAATGGGAATTGAATCCACAAATATTAAGAATGACAACACAGAAATGGTGGAGCCTGGACATAGATCTGTTTGCATCCCCAATGAACTGCCAGCTACAAAAATTCTGCACAAGGAGTTACCATCCACAAGCATGGAAAGTGGATGCCCTCTCATTCAGCTGGGAGAACCTACAAGTATATGCTTTCCCACCACTACCTCCTGCCAAAGGTACTCATAAAAGCCAGGCAAGAAGAGCCAAAGATGATACTGATTGCACCAGACTGGCCACGCCAGCACTGGTGCCCAATCTTAAAGAGCTTAGCACAAGAACCACCCTGGATTTAGCCTCGCATCCCACATCTGCTGACTCTGCACAACAATCAAATACTACACAGCCAGCTAAAGACCTTAAACCTAGCTGCATGGAAGATTCCTTAGTCAAGCAAGCAACGCCTCTCTCCAAAGCTGTTATGGATGTCATTCTAGAGGCCAGAAGGCCTAGTACCAGGAAAGCCTATTCGGATAAATGGAAGAGATTCTGTGCCTGGAACCAAGCTCACAGCCATGACCGTCTTGTCCCAAACATTCCTCAGATACTACAATACTTAACTGAGATGCTAGACAAAGGCCTCTCCTTCTCATCCATAAAGATCCACTCTTCTGCCATCTCTGCTCATTACAACACGGATCCACCAATTTTCTCTAATTCTCTGTTAAAACAGTACCTCAGAGGGGCTAAAAACATAATCCGCACCATAGAGCACCTACTCCAATTTGGGACCTCAACTTTGTTCTGGAAAAATTAACTTTACCTCCTTTTGAGCCAGCTAACACAGCAGAATTAAAATATATCTCTTGGGAAAACTGCTCTGCTCCTGGCAATAACATCAGCACGAAGAGTTTCAGAATTACAGGTACTAATGGCAGTAGAACCTTTCCTCATTTTCCACCAGAATCGGGTGCCTTTAAGAACTAACCCTACGTTTATGCCTAAGGTGGTGTCCAGTGTGGCTCTAAACCAAACTATTCACCTGCCAACTTTTTATCCTAAACCACAGAATAAAGGGGAGAGACTAATGCATTCTTTGGACATTCACAGGCAGTTATGCTTCTACTTGGACAAAACCAAAGCTTTCAGAAAATCTGAGCAATTATTGGTAGCATATGCTGCAGGAGCACAGGGAAAAGCCATTTCAAAATGGATAGGGCATTGTATACGTTTCTACTACACATACCATGGAAAACCTGTACCTAGCAGCATTAGATCTCACTCCACCAGGGCAACAGCCACTTCAATTGCCTACCTCAGAGGAGTACCTAACAAGGATATTTTGTAAGCAGCAACTTGGAGTTCTGTACATACCTTCACCAAGCATTACCATCTGCCTCTATACTCTAAATCCAGAGCTGGCTTTGCCACTGCAGTGCTGCAGGGCCTTATAGCCACCCCTAATGCCTTATAGAAACAGCCACCCTACCTCAGCTTTGGGATTCTACCCAAGTGTAATGACTGCAGCAGTGTAACACTATGAACATAATACAGTTTTGTACCTACCATAAATGTAGATGTTGGAGTGTATACACTGCTGCAGTCCAGGTTACCCTCCTTCCTTCCCCTCTTAGCGGCTGGTACGTACTTATGTCTTCTACCCTTTACTACCTATGGGGAGTATTTGCTGGTAGCTGTAAGTTGTTTACTTTTCTTATGTATGTTTTATTAGCAATTTGAATTGCCTACCTATTTAGAGGCACCTGACATCTGGGGCAAGAAATACTGAAGAAAATGGCATCTGCTGCATCTTATATACCCCTGTCGCACTGACGTCAGGGAGGAGGCGACAGCAACCGACGCCAGACCAAGACTTTGGAACTCAGGCCAACTGGGGAACCGCCTGACGGCAAGATAACCCAAGTGTAATGACTGCAACAGTGTATACACTCTAACATCTATATTTATGGTAGGTACAAAACTGTACTTTCTTCGTGTTTCACTGTTGCAGTCCTCATATTTGGGTTATCTGCCTGCAGGTAGCCCTCAGTCGGCCTGAATACCAGTGTCTTGGGATTTCTGTGTTGGATGCTGTTGCTTCTTCCATAATGTCAGGTTGTCAGGGGTATAAAACATGCAGCTGATGCCATTACATCAGCTTTTCTTGCCGTGCAGTGTCTGAAGCAGTTTGCAAGTGCCGGTCAGCCGCTTCCTGAAATTTTCGTTTTTTGAGTTTCAGACCTGAAGTCTTCTAAAAGATAATTACCCCATTGGGGATCCTTTTTTTTCTTGCTCTAACTGATGTCAGAAAAAGTTAATTGTCTTGCCTGTGGAAAGTAAATACCTGTCAGAGATTTTCATTCTTACTGCATCACCTGTTTAGGCCCAGACCACAGCATTCCTCGCTGTCGGTTTTGAGCCTTGTTCAACGCCCAAACTATTAGTCATTGGGCTATTTTTGTCTCTAAATTCTTTTGCTCTCATTCTCCGTATTCCGAAATGGCTTTCGATAAGCCATCCGACTACCATTCTTCCTAAAAAACGTAAGGATAAAGACGGACATACCGCATAGGTCAAGAACTGCCGATGACGCTTCCATTAAGCTAGTCGCCAGTCCGCCGGTGCTTTTGCAGCCCCTGATACCCACTTCTACAGATACGCAGGCCTCTACTGAGACCCATTTAGAGTCCGGTATGCCACAAGATGCTTCTTCATCTATGGAACCTGTGGATGCCTCTACCTTGGATGGGTCTGGAGCCGCTGTGCAGGCACTGGCTTCTTAGGGTTTATTCAGGCCTTCCAATTTTCATATTAAACCGACTACTTAGTTTCAAACTAAAAATACCGAATTTCTCAGGCCCAGAGTTCGCACTACGCATAGGAAATCGGCGACCAAAGTGTATTCTCAGGCCCACGTGTCTCAGAAACAAATACTTAGAATGGCTGAAGATCTTATTACTTTAATTAGGGGAAGCCAGCCTTCCCCCTCAGAAAGACCAAGAACTGATTTTCCTTCTGATTTCTTCAGATCATGAGTCTGTTGACTGTGATCCTTCTGATTACCAGGACATACCCTTATCTACCTATGATGATTCTGATGCAGAGGATTCCATTCCCTGTGCTTCCCCACCAGAAGATTTTTCCTTTGGTGAAACCCTGCATACCCTTATAGAGCATTTACGCTGGGAGTGCCAGGACTACCCACAGTCCAAAAAGAGACTTGGGGAATTTCTAAACTTGCCTCAGCACAGGCCTCTAGCCATCCCTCCTGTACTGGAAATTGTAGATGATGTCTTGGAATCCAGCCTTACCCCTGATACTTTGCCTTCAGCTTCCAGGAAACCTGACTGGTACTACAGAGTACCTGACTTCCACAAATTCCTCTTTAAGAATCCTGCTGCAAATCCAGAGACCATTTCCCAGAGACCTAAAGGCAGTAAGGCTACAACAGCCAAAAACCCTACCCCTTCAGACAGGGATTCTAGGGCTTTAGACAGATGGGGGTAAGAAGATCTACATCTCTGCTACTCTTGCCATCAGGGCTTTAAATTGCCAGTTTCATATGTTAAA
The DNA here is from genome assembly GCF_019279795.1 of Protopterus annectens. Lineage (NCBI taxonomy): Eukaryota > Metazoa > Chordata > Ceratodontiformes > Protopteridae > Protopterus > Protopterus annectens. The sequence continues at coordinate 427,980,164 of NC_056748.1, read as the reverse complement.
GTATCAGCAACATATGGAGCTAATTAAACAGAAAATGATGTTGATTCCTGATTGTGCAGAACATAAAGATTTACAAGAGTTAATGCATTTTGATAACCAAGTTGGAAAACATACTTTGCAATGTGGTTTTGATGCCTTAGAAGCATCTTGCAGGGCTGCTGTCACTGGGTCTATTCTTAGAAGACATGCTTGGCTTAAGGAACAAATCTTGCCAGACCATGTCAAAGCAAAATTACTAGATGCACCATTAAACCAAGAATGCCTGTTTGGCAATAAAGCAGAAGAGGTCCTCAAAAAGATGGATGAAAAAGCTAAATCTATGCAAACTATTAAAGATTGCCTACAGGTACAGCCACCTAGATTCAGTAGGCATTGGCCTGCTAAAAATTGGTCCTTTCCAGTCCCTCCCAGATCTTCTTAGTCCAAACCCAGGGGCAGCAGACCACCAAGATTACAGTCTCAGGGTACAGATCTAAGCAGTGGAGTGCTCCCACCACTAAAACAGGGAGTAGTAAGCCACCATCCTATGGTAAAAAATCTCACAAAGGCGTATCCTTAACCCTTTCGAGCCTTGCCCAAGTACTTGCACCTTTAAGAGTAAAACTTGCCCTGCATGCAAAAAACTGGGAATACATCACCCAGTACAGATGGGTCTTGAACATTGTATCCCAGGGATACAGATTCTACTTCCACTCACTGCCAACCCCAAGCAGATGGCCAGACCTCCCCCAAACCAGTGGGCTGAGGCCCAAAAGCAAGTACTTTTTCTACTCGGTATCAAGGTTATTCAACCTGTCCCAGCAGAACAAAGGGGACAAGGTTTTTACTCTAGACTGATGTTCTTCGTCTTCCATTGCTGCAGTCCTGACTATTGGGTATAGTCCGCGTCGGCCCGAATACCAGAGTATAAAGGCTGACGGGTCAGGGCGCATTAGACTGGAAGCAGTTTAACAGAGTTGGCTGGTACCTGCTTGGGATTTTTTTTTTTTTTTTTTCAGTATTTTACCGGATGTCAGAAAAAAAAAAAATAACTGTATTTCTTGTGGGAAACAGATACCTCATAGGGATTATCATACCTTGTGTATACCTTGTTTAGGGCCTGAGCTATTAAGAGGAGGTTAGACTGTGCCAGGTTAGTGTTTGGGAAGCGAGTGTCCATGGAGTCCCAGGCAGAAACTATACTCTTACAGGATGTGCCTTCTCAGGAGGTAGGCCAGGCTGAGTAGTTAGGCCTCTCCTTCTGTTTGAGAGGTAGGCCTACTGCAGCTTCAGTGGGGGCTTCTCCTAGCATTTCGGGTTCTCTGTACTAGAAACATATGCTTAAAATGGCAGAAGATTTGATTACTATGATTAGAGTTTGATAGTTTTGAACATTGTTCAGAGGAATCTTCTGTGGAAGATATGCAGGAGTATCCTACTTATTCTGATTCTGATGTGGATGATTCCACTCCTACAGCTTCTCCACCTGAGGATTTCTCATTCAGAGACTTTGCATTCCATGAGGGAGCACTTTAAATGGGAAGGCCAGGATTACCTGACTCCAGGAAAAGGCTCTTGTTCTTACCCCAGCATAGGCCTTTAGCTATTCCTCCTGTGTTGAATGTGGTGGAAGATGTTTTTGCAGAGGCTTCCTGAACCCTGACTCTTTGCCTCCTGCTCCTGTTAAGCCTGATAGGTATTATAGGGTGCCCGAAGCTCATAAATATTTGTTTAAGAGTCCTAGGGCGGACCCAGAAACTATTTCTCAAGGGCCTAAGGGTGTGAAGGCTTCTGTGGTTAAAAATCCTGTTCCCACTGATAAAGAGGCACGGGCTTTGGATAGGTGGGGAAAGAAAGTGTATACTTCTTCCACTCTAGCCATGAGAGCTTTGAATTGTCAATTTCACATGCTAAAATATCAGAATTATCTCCTTTCACAATTGAAATCTAAGGTGGATGCTTTGGCGGAAGGTATTGAGTGTAAAGAGTTGCTGGATTTGGTTCATGTGTCTGAACAAGTGGGTAAGCATTCTTTGCAATGTGGTTTTGATGCTGTACAGGCCTCCTCGAGGGTGGCTGCTACCAGTTCGGTTCTTCGCAGGCATGCCTGGTTAAAGGATCAGAATTTAGCTGAGCATGTTAAGACAAGGATTTTGGATGCTCCTTTACAGTCTGATGTGTTGTTTGGTTCACCTGTGGAAGCAGTTTTAAAGAAAATGGAGGACAAAGCTAAGTCTATGCAAACTGTTAAAGATTTTTTGCAGGTGCAGCCCAGCAGGTGCAGCCAAGTTTAGTAGAAATTGGCCTGCTAAGGGGTGGACATATCCTGCTTATGATTCTCAGTCTAGGGGTAGGTCTAGACGTGGTAGGGGCAGGGCTCAAGGTTCTTTTAGGCCTAGAACAGGGAGTTCACCTGCTCAGACTTCTGGTGAGGGCAGGGTCAGTCCTTTCTGAAACAGACCCAATGACCTGTTTTTTTCAGCTGCCAGCAGATTCACGTTTGGCAGCTCCTTTGGGAGGAAGACTGTCTCTTTTCAAAGAAAATTGGGATTTAATTACTCAAGACAAATGGGTGTTGGATATCATTCACCAAGGTTACAGATTTTATTTCCATACAATGCCCCCTTTCAAAGGCATGCCAGACGTTCCTCCTCAACAAAGAAAAGAGGCTCACAAGCAAGTTTTACAGTTACTTCACATAGCCATTCAGCCAGTCCCTGTATCAGAAAGGGGCCTAGGATTTTATTCTTGCCTGTTCCTTGTACCAAAGAAGGGAAACACGTGGAGACCAATTTTGGATTTATCTATCCTCAACACTTATCTGGACATTCCCAAGTTCAAGATGTTGACGTTACAACAGCTTTTACCTCTGCTGGGCAAAGATCACTGGATGGTAACTTTAGATCTCAAAGAAGCTTACCTTCATGTGCCTATAAGGCTAAGTTGCAGGAAATATCTGTTTCAACTGGAAATTCTCATTATCAGTTCTCTGCATTGCCCTTTGGCTTATCTATTATTGTTCACAAAGGTTCTGGCTCCAGTGATAGCTTACTTCAGGCTTCAAGGAATTCAAATCTATCCTTACTTGGACGACTGCCTGATTCTGGCTCGGAAGTTCTTCTACAGCACCTGGAATATGTTATCGCAGTGCTAAGATGCCTAGGGTATTCTGTGAACAATAAAGTCCAGTCTAGTACCCTCTCAAGACATGTGCTTTCTGGGTGTGAGACTGAATACAGCAGCCCAGATGGCCTTTTAACCCCGACAAACAAAAGAGTCTGTCACTTTACTTCCATCAACTATCTCATCAGTCCGTGCTGACTGCAAGGACAGTCCTTCAAGCATTAGGGTTCATGGCATCTTGTATTCTGGTGCTTCCCAATGCCAAACTGCATATGAGGAAGTTACAATGGTATCTCAAAATGTATGGACACAGCACTGCCAGGATTTGGACACTGTCATTCAAATAATACCTTGCCTTCAAAAGAATTCTTGTGGTGGGCTCAGGAATGTCACCTAAACAAGGGACTCTCTGTGACCCGCCAGAGGCAAGTCAGATCTTAACGACAGATGCCTCGGACATTGCTTGGGAGCTCATCTAAATGGAAAGTGGATACAAGACAAGTGGCCTGCCAGACTACAGCATCTACATATCAACATGAAAGAGATGTTAGCAGTCCAGTTTGCATTGATGGCTTTCAAGGAGTTACTTCTTCCAGGGCAGGTGTTGATTCTAACAGACAACACAACTGTCATGTGGTACATCAACAAGCAAGGGGAACACATTCTTATCCTCTATGCAGGCAAGCAATGATTTTATGGGAGACTGCGCTAAGCCTGCAACTAACTCTTCAGGCAAGGTTTCTGCCAGGAGCACAGAACTCCTTAGCGGATGTGTTAAGCAGACAAATCATGGATCCCCACGAGTGGAAACTGGATCTTCATGTATTTCAGAAACTGACAGTGTCATGGGGAACTCCAGACATAGATCTGTTCGCTTCTCCACTAAACCACCAGCTGCCAAAGTATTGCACAAAGGGGTTTCATCACACGGCTTTGAAAGTGGTTGCTCTGTCTTTCAGTTGGAAAAACCTTCATGTGTATGCCTTTCCACCTCTGCCTCTTCTTCCAAAGGTACTGTTAAAGGTCAGACAAGACAGGCCAAGGATGATTTTGATAGCTCCAGATTGGCCTCGGCAACACTGGTACACTCTACTACGGAGTCTGGTAAAGAAGCTTCCATGGCCTTTACCTCTGATTCCTCATCTGTTATCTCAGAAGGACGGTCATCTGCTCAATGTCAAGCTACACTCCATCTAACAGCTTGGCATATTCTGTGTTGAAGCACAGCAGGTCTCAACTTCCTCAACAAGTTTTAAATGTGATTATGGAAGCTAGAAGACCTAGTACAAGGAAAGTGTATGCAGAAAAATGGAAGAGATTTTTATTTTGGAGTACAGCAAAGAATTTGGAGATTTCTGAGCCTAATTTGAGTGTGGCTCTTCAATATCTTACTGAATTATTGGACAAAGGTTTGTCCTTCTCTTCCATAAAGATTCATGCTGCAGCAATTTCAGCTCACTATGATTGTGACCCACCTTTGTTTTCGCATCCTTTGTTCAAGCAGTTTCTTAGAGGGCAAAGAATATAAGACCCCCACGAGAGCTCCTACTCCTGCTTGGGATCTCAATTTTGTGTTGGAAAAACTTACACTACAACCTTTTGAGCCTGCAGCTACTGCTGAATTGAAATATTTGTCATGGAAGACTGCTTTTCTGTTGGCTATTACTTCTGCAAGAAGGGTGTCTGAGTTGCAGGCCCTTATGGCAGTAGAGCCCTTTTGATTTTCCATAAGGATAGGGTATCATTACGCACTAATCCTTCTTTTATGCCTAAGGTGGTTTCTAGTGTGGCTTTAAACCAAACTATTCATTTGCCTACGTTTTTACTGCAGATCCTCAAAATAAAGGGGAAAAGATTTTGCACACTTTAGATGTACACAGGCAATTCGTTATTATTTAAGCAGGACTAAGGATTTTAGGCAGTCTCAGCAGTTGTTTGTTTCTTTTGCTTTGAGTTCTCAGGGCAAGCCTGTGTCAAAACAAACTATTTCTAGGTGGATTGGCTTTGCATTGCATTTTGTTATTCCCATCATGGCAAGGAGATTCCAGCTGGGATTAGGCCTCATTCCACTAGGGCTACTGCCACTTCAACAGCATTTCTAAGGGAGTGGCAACTCAGGATATTCTGGAAGCAGCTACTTGGAGTTCAGTGCATTCTTTCTCTAGGCATTATCACCTTCCTATCTACTCTAAGTCTAGGGCTGGTTTTGCCACAGCTGTTTTACAAGGCATGTTGTCAGCTCCTACTACTTTATAATTTGCCAGCCTCCCTTACCTCTGCTCTGGGATTCTACCCAATAGTCAGGACTGCAGCAATGGAAGACTAAGAACATAGTACAGTTTTGTACGTACCATAAATGTAGATGTTCGAGGATTCCATTGCTGCAGTCCAATTTACCCTCCCTCCTTGCGCTCTGTATTTAGGGGTGGTTGTGTAGGTGAGTTTACATGCTTATATTTTTGTATATATTGTTGTATATATTGTACATGTTTTGGTGCAGGTTTTTGGGACTTGTCTTTTAGGGTCTTCTGACATCTGGGGCAAGAAAAGAGGATATGGCGTGGGTCGCATTAGTACCCTGACGCATTGATCGCCAGCGTCGCGCCTGACCGACGTCAGCCTTATACTCTGGTATTCGGGCCGACTGGACGCGGACTATACCCAATAGTCAGGACTGCAGCAATGGAATCCTCGAACATCTACATTTATGGTAGGTACAAAACTGTACTTTTCTGGTACCCAGAAAAGAAAACTCTTGTCGACCTATCCTGGATCTGTCTATTCTCAACATCTTCCTGGTGGTTCCAAGGTTCAAAATGCTTACTCTCCAACAGCTGCTTCCCATACTAGCCAAGGACTCCTGGCTAGCCACCCTAGACTTAAAAGAAGCTTATCTGCACATCCCTATAAGGGAATCTTGCAAGAAATATTTATGTTTCAGAGCAGTCTCTATGCATTATCAGTTCTCTGCACTTCCCTTTGGCTTATCTACTGCGCCCAGGGTATTCACAAAATGCCTAGCTCCAGCCATTGCATATTGCAGGCAGAGAGAAATTCCAATTTACCCATACTTGGGACGATTGCCTGATTCAGGCAGACAGTCTGGAATTGCTACTCCAGTACCTGACATTTGTAAAGAGACTTCTAACTTCACTGGGGTGCACCATCAACAAAAAGAAATCACATCAGGTACCCAGCCAGAAGGTTGTATTCTGGGAGCAAGTTTGAACACACCTTCCCAGATGGCATTCCTCACTCTAGAAAAACAAATTTATTTGACAAACTGCTTCAATCTACTGGCCACCAAAACCCAGCTATCTGCAAGAAAAATACTGCAAGCTCTAGGGTTCATGGCCTCTTGCATTCTACTAATTCCATATGCAAGACTGCATATGAGGAAACTTCAGTGGTATTTAGTCTCTGGTGTCAACATTCTCAGGACCTGGAAACAATGATTCCTGTCATTCCTTTCCTAAGGGCAGAGTTCCTTTGGTGGGCAGAGGCCTGCTACCACAGCAAAGGACTCCTTTTCACTCAACCCCCTGCCATGCAAACCCTAACAATAGATGCATTTGATTATGCATGGGGGGCTCACATGGCAGGACACTGTATTCAGGGCAAATGGTGCCCAAATCAATTGCACCTGCATATCAATCAAAAAGAAATGTTAACTGTACAGAATGCTCTGACAGCCTTCAAACGCCTTATTCTTCCAGGGCAACTGTTGATAAAGACAGACAACACCACAGTTATGTGGTACATAAACAAGCAGGGGGTGAACCCATTCCTACCCACTCTGCAGGTTAGCCATGGCTCTGTGGAACACAGCCTTGAGCAATCGAGTGCACCTGCAAGCTCAATTCCTGCCAGGCAAACTAAATTCACTGGCAGATGACTTGAGCAGAAATCTAATGGAACCACGCAAGTGGAAACTGGAACCCAAATCATTAAAACTTCTGACCCACGGGTGGGGGGGGGGGTACCAGTGGCGGCTGGTGACTTCAAATCAAAGGGGGGCTGCAGGAGACAGCTGAATGGGTGGAGTCGATGGGAAGGGGTGCAGCCAACTAGAAAGGGGAGGAGCTATGCTCAAAAACTAAATATACTGCCTTGGGTGCCAAACCATCATTATGAGAGTCCAATCAAGACAAAATGAAGTGTAGAAGAATAAAAATATTTCAATGCATTGACTGCATAACAGCTTAATATCTAGATGGAAACAAAAAAGGTTGTGAGGCATGAAAAAATAAATTACTTTTTTTTAAATACACTTGATTTTGACTGGCATTCCATTAATGTAAGAAAAACAAGCAGAACTCAACTCAAACCACTTCTTGCACTGCAGTTCTAATTATAATTTATATTCAGCTTTATTAAAGTACCAAGTAACATGCTGAAAGTAGAAATTTCTGATGCCCCCACTTGTAAAAATGTTCCTTATCCAAAAAAAGACCTGCTGCCTGACATCTTCTTGTTTCATGGGGAAAACATGATCAAAGTAAAAAATGAAAAGCAAACAAGAAATAAGCTCAAGATACATTGCTTAAAATGATTACTTATGGACCACACGATTGGCATTCTGTTTACGGGTAAAGCCTGCAGAGATGACTGGAAGCCTCCAAGTGTAATGAGACTCTTAAAATAATGTAATCCTGTCCTTTATTACAAATACTGGCATATGCATTTCAATACCCAAGGCTTATACATTACCTAGTTAAGTATTCTCTACATGGCAACAGAAAGGCGTTCAATGTTGGCAATTCTTTAACAGTATGCTTATTAAAGCTTACTTGCATCTTGCAATCTTAGCCAAGCTTACTGGATGGTCATTAAAGTATTGCTACTTAAACATAGAGCAACAGGCACTTTGAGTAATAAGCATATATCAACAGTACAAAAAATATGACAGAAACCAGACCATTCTGTAAGAATCAAGGACAGATGAAAAGCCACTCTAGTACTTGTGTCTACCTTGGATGGGGGGATACTCTGCACATTTAAACTGCATAACTACTCCTTGCCTTTCTTCAACGCATCCAGAGTCACTACATGGGGGAGAGGGGTGCAACAAGTATGTCACAGTTTGAAATGTCTCTGGCTGACTTGTGATGGCCCTGACACATTTGTTACACCTCTCAACCTCAGAGCAAGAAATCTGGACAAAGCCATACAAAGAAATGGGACAAAGGCCCAGAAATAAGGACAATTTTTAAAATATTGCTCTTATAAACTTAGAACGATAATAGAGGTCTTGCATTAGTATGAATTTTCTGAATGGTATGAAATCTGAAACTCAAATGTCTGTCATTATTTTCTAACTTCAGTCTTTAATGATTTGTCACTATTTTGCCAAAAAAACACAATTTTATGAAAAATGGAACAAAAAATGTGATGTAAAAATATAAAATAGCAACACAATACAGCTGGGAACCTGTCAAAGAAGGGACACTTTAATATTAGTACTGCTAACTTGAGCAGCTGACAAAATAAAAGAATTTACATGCATTTCTGAAATAAAAGTAATCTAACTGATTATTACAGTTATTTCTTAATTATAATCCCTCCATGTTTACTTCCAAAATTGCTATTTTGCGGAGGGATCATTAGGGGAAGAACATTTTGAGCCAAAATCAGGGACATTCGAGAGGTTTGGCTATGCCTAATTCTATAATGCAGTTTATTTGCATGTACCTCTCAACCTGTTAATGCAATAAATCTGGACAAGGCCAAATATATTGGGGGAACATATAAACAGTACTAAAAATTGCTCTTGTATAAACTGAGACAGTTGATAGAGCAGGTCTTACTTTAGCATGCATTTTCCTGAAGGTTATGAAGTCTGAAACTCAGTGTGTCATTCTTTAGTGACTTAATTCCTAAATGATTTGCCAGAAAACCACAAATTTTATGAGGAACAAACCAAAAATAAGAAGCAAAAAATCTATTCATTCTTTGAAAATCTGGACAGTTGGGAGGTATGGTTCAGCTGGGACTGCCTAAGTTTGCCGCCCTTCCCCCTCACAAAACCATGGTCGAATGGAGTCTTCCCTGCAGCCATTCCAATGATCCATTACTTGGCTATTTCACTCCATTTACCATAAACACTAATGTGCATACTGATTTACTTCTATGATGGTTTGAACTTCATTTGAAAGTTTTATTTTGCATTTTACAGCACAAACACTAAGACATCTGCTAAACAAACTTGGCATCAAAACGTCTCTGCCATTGAAACTCACATTCATTGAAACAACATTGAAACCCACATTCAAAGAAAATACATTTTACCCGTGGCAGATAAAGATTAATTCTGGGCTGTTTTCAAATCATAGGCCCCTTGCATATGAAACATACATGTGCTCTTTGATACACCTTCCATTGCAAGAGTCAGAACAACATACCACTATGCCAAATCACCTGCTTTGTGAAAGAAAAATGCTGTGTTACCACCATTCATTTTACTGCCAGGGTCCCTGTGCAAAACAGTCAGAGCAACATACCACTACGCCAAATCAGCTGCTTTGTGAAAGAGAGGAAGACTGAAACTTAAATGGCTATCATTTAATGAATTCAGTTCTCACCATAGCTGTCAACCTCTTAGCACAAAGCACCTGGACAAACCCAGTAATAAGGGAATACAGCCCTCAAACATATTCAGTGAATTCAGTTCTTGCCATAGCTGTCAACCTTAGCACAAAAAACCTGGACAAAGCTAATAACAGGGTAATACAGTCCCAAAAATAAGGACAAATTTCAAATAGTCATCTTATAAACTTAGAAAATTGCTATAATAAAAGGTTGTGTTACTATATATTTATTGCTAGAATAAAAACTTGTTTTATGTATTTTCTGAAGAATATGAAGTCTGAAATTCAAATGCCTGTCAATTTTACTTCTAACGGAACAAAATTAGAAGTTATGTACTCACCATAACGTTCCATCTGAGTAGGTAGTTCATTTGTCTGCAACCTGTGGGTTACGGATCCGATATCGGATCCGAGCCGGCAACTTGTTTCACGCTAATGGATCCGAGCTCCTAGCCCCTCCCTTCACCCATAATCCCCTGCTAACCCTCCATGACCTCAGATCGAGTTTGCCTCTCCATATATATCCAAGAAAGGATACCTAAAAACTAATAGATCCAAGAAGGTCAGGGAGAAGGAGGGGGGGGGTGGTTGCAGATAAATGAACTACCTACTCAGATGGAACGTTATGGTGAGTACATAACTTCTAAATCTGAAGTAGGAATGTTCATTTGTCAGCAACCTGTGGGACAGAGTCCCCAGCTACCTGCACCCTGGGTGGCCATCATGGAAGGATATTACGAAGCACCGCAGAGCCAAAGGATGCTCTCCCTCTAGAAAGCAGGTCTAGCTTGTAGTGGTTGATAAAGGTATGAGATGAAGCCCAAGTGGCTGCAGAACAAATATCATCCAAAGGAACTCTAGACTTGAAAGCCGCAGAAGTAGAAATGGAGCGAGTGGAATGAGCACGAACCCCTTCTGGTGCGGGTCTACCCGAGGCTTGATAAGCTAGCAGGATACATTGGGAAATCCAGCGAGATAAAGATACTTTAGAGATAGCTTTCCCCAAGTTAAATTTGGCAAAGGAAACGAACAGCCGGTCGGATTGTCTATGGCCAGCCGTCCTATGGGTATAAAAACGAAGCTGCCTATGAACATCCAATGAGTGCAGCTTGTATTCACCCTTATTTTGATATTTAGGGAAGAAAACCGGTAAATTTATGGATTGGTTTATGTTGGTTTCTAATGCTATCTTGGGAAGAAAGGAGGGATTGATCCTGAGGTACACTCTATCAGGGTGAAAAATCAGGTATGGAGGCTTTACAGAAAGAGCCTGAAGTTCCAACACTCTTTTCGCTGACGTAATGTCTACAAGGAATGCTGTTTTCCATGACAAGAATTTGAGATCCACTGAAGCAATGGGTTCAAAGGGTGGAGCAGTCAAGGCTTGAAGAACTAAAGTAAGATCCCATGGGGGTACGGCTTCTTTTACAGGAGGTCTAAGTAAAAAGGTACCCTTGAGAAAGGTTTTACACAATTTGGCTGACCTCAAGGGCCCTGTATCATGTCCCACATGATAATGAGAAATGGCTGCCAATTGCACTTTGACAGATGAACAACTAGCACCTTCTTGAAAGAGTTCAGTTAGGAAATCTAAAATGGATGGAAGAGGAGCCGTAAAGGGATCTAGATCGCGGCGCTCCGCCAAGATGGAAAAACGTTTCCATTTGCTGTGATATACCTTCCTGGTGGAGGGCTTATTTGCTGCCACGAGGATGGCTTTGACTGGTGAAGAGATACCGGGAGTCCTAACTAGGAGTGGAACTGGAGCAACCAAGCTGTTAGTTTCAGATTGTCCAGGTTTGGAGTTGGCAAGTCCAATGGACGGGAGATGAGATCCGGAATGGGATCTAGAATCCAAGGGTGATTCGCAAGGTGAGACCACAGGTAAGGGAACCAAATTTGTCAAGGCTAAAATGGGGCAATGAGAATCATCTTGCTCCCCAACCGCGAGGCTTTCTGTAAGAGTTGTATCATCATTGGAAGAGGAGGATAGGCATAGAGTAGACCGGGTGGCCAAGCATGCACCAGAGCGTCTCTTGGAGATTCCCCCGGTGGGGGGATTAGAGCAAAGAAATTGTCGCATTTGGCTTTTGATGGAGATGCAAAAAGATTGCAGCAGGGTTGCCCCCATGTTGCGAATATCTGCTTTGCTACTAGAGGATTGAGAGACCACTCGTAGGGGGTAAGAAGGGTGCGGCTGAGCTTGTCCGCTAGGATGTTGGTCCTCCCCGGAATGTGCGTTGCAATCAAAGCGGTTGGTGGAGATCGCCCATTCCCACACTCTCATAGCTTCGTGGCAAAGAGGATAAGATCTGGTACCCCCCGTTTGTTGATATACCAGACCACTGACATGTTGTCCGAGTGAATTGCAATCGTTCCTGCGGGGAGGAAGCTCAAGTGCTTGCAACGCCAACAGCACCGCTCTCCTCTCCAGAACGTTGATATGCAGGGAGGTCTCTGTATCGTTCCACGTGCCTTGGACTGTCCTGCCTGAGTAATGCCCCCCCCCACCCGAGGCGGGAAGCGTCCGTGGTCGCCGTGGTGATAGGGGGAGAGGTGCAGAAGGGACGGCCCGTATGGAAGTTTGATGCTTGGAGCCACCATAGTAGCGCCCTTCTGCAAGCCTTGCTGATAGCAATGGGATGGTGGAGAGGAAGGGATAGGAAGGACCATTGCACTAACAGAGTCCATTGTAGGACTCGTATGTTCAAACGGGTGCATGGAAGGAGTGTAATCGCTGCTGCCATGGAGCCTAGTGCCCTCAGGATCAATTCCGCTGGTGAAACCTCTGAATGAAGGATAGCCCACACATGAAGTTGAAGATTTCTGATTCTCTCGGCAGTTACGAAGGCTTGCAAATCTCTGGTGTTTATTCTGGCACCTATAAATTCTATGATCTGTGTTGGAGCCAGTAGGGATTTGCCGACATTGACAGTAATGCCTAGTTGTGGGGCTAGATGGAGAAAGAAGTCTGTGGCCGAGCAAAGTAGATGCCTTGTTGGTGCGGTCAGGAGCCAGTCGTCCAGGTACGGGAAGACCTGAATTCCCTGGAGTCTCAGGTGGGCCGCAATCACTGCTAACACTTTGGTGAACACCCGGGGGGCTGTGGTGAGGCCAAAGGGAAGGACCCTGAACTGGTAGTGACTGGCTCCCAGCCGGAAGCGAAGGAACCTCCTGGATCGGTTGTCCATTAAGATGTGGTAATACGCATCCTTGAGGTCTATAGAGTACATCCAATCGTTCTCCCTCAGAAGGGGGAGGATAGATTGAAGAGTGACCATTCGGAATTTTTCCTTGGTTACTGACAGGTTCAAGCGGGAAAGGTCTAGGATGGGTCTCTGATCCCCCGTCTTTTTTGGCACCAAAAAGAACCTGGAGTAGAACCCTAATCCGAGCTGGTCTTGGGGGACGGGCTGGATGGCTCTTTTTCTTAGCAGCTGCTGTATTTCTGCGGCTGCAGCTTCCCTGTGATCGGGTGGTACATCGGGGAGGTTCTTGGATTGGGTGACATGGAGAATTGGTATTTTGTACCCTCTGGATATGATGCGAAGCACCCAGCGGTCTGTTGTGATGGACTCCCATGCCGCTAGATGCTTCGAAAAACTGCCTCCAGAGTGGAGCAGCCAGGCAACCCCTCAGGGCTGCTGCGTGGGCCATTCAGAGACAGGTTCTCTGGACCCGAAATTTCTCGGAGCCCCTCTGCCCCTAGGGCGACGTCCTCCCTGTCCACCTCTGCCACGGTAGGACTGGTTGTCCGGAGCTGGTTGGGAATGTTGTGATTCTCGGAACCACATCTTCTTCTGACCCTTTTGGTTCCTTGAAAAGGACCACTGGGGAGCAGAGAAGTGGACTCCGACGGCAGACAACGTCTTCCCGTCCTCCTTGCTCTGGACAAGTGTTTCGCGAACTGTTTTGCCAAAAAGGGCAGAACCATCAAAGGGAGCATTCGCAAAGGATGCTTTAAAGGGCTCTGTAAAGTCGCAATGACGGAGCCAGGCCTGACGTCTCATGACTAGGCCTGCTCCGCTGGCCCTAGCGGCTCCCTCTGTGGCGTGGGACAATAGCCGCATAGAGGTGTTTGAAATGGATCTCAGAGTGGCCATTCGGGTGGAGTGCAATTGTTTGTCCTCCTCCGACATGGACTCTGGGGGGGATGCAGAGTATTCTTTGATAAGATCTCGCTGCATCCTGATGACATGTGCCATATAGTTCAGAGACCTTACTGAGAAGGTCGCTGAACTAAAGACTCGCTTCCCTAAGCGATCCATCAAACAGGACTCTTTGCTCGGTGGATGGACTGAGGGACTCTCCTGAGCCAATTCCCTCTTTGTGGCTGCCGCCGTCAACATGGCATCTACAGGGGGCCCTTACTCCAATGTGACCGGTCCGAGGGGGGGGGGGCTAAGAATCCTATCCGGTCGTTTGGGTATTGGCTCCACGGTGTCCGGATCCTTCCATGCCCTGGTGGTAATAAGGTCCACCAGGGGATCGGCTGGAGGGGACACCCAGGAGATAGACGGGACTGCCTCGAATGCCTCCAGAAACACGGACTCGTCAGAGGAAGACTTGGGGGCAGACCGCCCACCTCTGATTCTCAGCATCTCCATGATGTCTCCAAAGGAGACATCCTCAGGGGGTGATCTTGGGGAGCCTTCCCCTTCCTCCAAGTCCGTGTCCTCTGTTAAGGACTCAGGGGAGTCCACGTGCCTCCTTTTGCACTTATGCTTGTGGGGAGCTTCCTTGGGGGGGGGGGGGGGCTGTCCGAGGAGGCCTCGCCAGCAACATCTTGTTCCAGTGGAACTATCTGTGACATCGAAGCAGGCTGTCCCTTTGGCTGGGTGATGGAAGCCTGGCCCAGCAGAGAGGGAGTGCAGGGAGGAGTCGATGCAAGGACCGGGGGTCTGGATGCTCTCAACAGAGCCCTCTCCACAACATCGAATGCCGAGGGAGAGCCACTCTCCAATGGATCCGAAAGTCGGCTCCCACTCGGATCCGATGAAGGGATCGGAGCCGGCGCCGAGACCGTCTGATCCGAGGGACCAGTGTGCTCCGACCTGGACGGAGCTGAAGGCACACTGAATCCCCCGTATCTGAAGCTCAGACCATGGCTCCGAGAGGTCGGATCCGACAGACTCGAGGGTAGGGTCGGATCCGAAGTACCAAGTACTGTCGGCGCCGACCCACCCCCCCGGCTCCAAGGCTGCTCGGCTCTGAGCTCTCCGAACCTGGGTAGCGGGTCGGAGAAGGAGCAATTGGGTGGAAAAAAGGTGTCGAGCTCCCCCCCTTAGGGGGGGGAGGCAAGAGCACTCCCATCTGCAGCTGGGCCTGGATGAACCTTCGCATCATCCGGTCCAGGTCTGCATCAGATAAACTCAATGTGGATCTCGAAGAGGCCACCGAGGCAGGCCTGGAATGCCGCCTCAATGACCTCGACGGAGATCGGGTCTCCTCCTCCTCGGGCCCCGGGGAGAAAGAAGGGGATCGGAGCCGAGGAGGAGGAGACCTAGAAGCAATGGAGGGAGAAGCCCGCTTAGCTGGCGGGGCCGAAACGGAGGTCTCTGCCCGCCGCTTGTGGTGCTTCTTCCTCAGTTTCTCCCTCCTGGCCTCCCTGTCCTCCGACAATTTTTAGCGGGAGTTTGAGTCCCAGTCGGAGGCAGGGGGGCAGGAGTGGCAACCATCACAGGCTGTGATGGAGCCACAGGAGTAGTAGAGGTAGCGGAGGCCGAAGCTGAATCCGGGGGTAGAAGTCCCGCCAGGACCAGCTTCGACCGCCGTTCTTTCAGTGCCCTGGGGTTGAACGCTGCACAGATAGTACAGCCCGAGGTGAGGTGTTCAACCCCAAGGCACTGAACGCACAGAGTGTGGCCATCAGCCAGGGAGAGCTTATAGCCACACTCGGTACATTTAGAAAATATGGCTTTTGGGGCCTCAGCCATTCCCCTTTTTTTTTTTTTTTTTAACTAAAAGGAATAAAAACTACACACACACACAGGCCCCAAAAAACACTCAACACACACTCACACACTAGCGACCAGCGAAGGGAGGGTATTAATTAAACAAAATATAGGGAACCTAACTCATACCCACTTTAAAAGTATTAAAGTAAAATAAAAATTTAAATTCTGACGAAAAATGTAGAAAAAAAGGTAACTTTTTTTCACTTATTCATGGAGCTCTGAAGAGGATCCAGCCATCACAAGCGCGGCAAACTAGATCTGAGGTCATGGAGGGTTAGCAGGGGATTATGGGTGAAGGGAGGGGCTAGGAGCTCGGATCCATTAGCTTGAAACAAGTTGCCGGCTTGGATCCGATATCGGATCCATAACCCACAGGTTGCTGACAAATGAACATTCCTATTTCGGATACAATTTTCAGCAGAGGCCCAGGGAGAAATATTGTAGACACATGTCTTTGTAAAATGGCAGGACACCAGAGCAAATCCACACAAACACAGGGGTAAGATGCAGACTCCACACAGAAGGCACCCCAGCCAAGAATCAAACCAGAAAACCTATAGCTGTGAGGCAACAATACTGCCACTGCATGACTGCACCATCAAATATGTAAGGAATTAAACATTCAGAAACCTGAAGTCTGAAATTCAAATGCCTGTCAATTTTATTTAACATTTGTTAATCAGGACAGTCTGACTTGGAACAAAAAACAATTTTCAGCAGAGGCCCAGGAAGAAATAATGCAGACATGTCTTTGTAACATGGGAGGACACAAAAGCAAACCCACACAAACACAGGGAGAAGATACAGACCCCACAAAGAAGGCACCCCAGCCAAGATCCAAACCTGAGGACCTGCAGCTGTGAGGCAACAATGCTACCACTGCACCATCAAATATCAAGCATTGCAACATTTACAAACCACAGATATTATGAGGAACAGATCAGATCAAATATGAGGCAAAAATCTGCAATTGTTTTGCAAATGGTGGTGGGTAGGGAATTCAGGTCTTTAACACCTGCATACAAGGTACAGGGTTCAAGCCTGAGGTATTCCCTACCACACCACCATGAGTCTAACCACCAGTATATTGCACCTGGGGCATTTACACACACAGACACACACAGACACACACAGACACACACACCATAAATCCCTGTCCACACACTTACCTGTAGTAGCTCTTGTAGCAAACCACTCCAAATCCCTGTCTGCAAACCACCATAAATCCAAACTCTACGAAAACCCGTGCAAATCCCGACCCTGCCTGTGGCGAGATCTTCCCCTGATGAGACTGCAGCAAACTGCTGACGTCGCAGTCTGACCCCGACGTGTTTTCCAGGACAGTCTATGCAGTTTAAAACTGCATAGACTTCTGGGAGCTCCGTTCTTCATGTTTCCCAGTCAGGACTGCTGCTGAGACACTCTGTGCATGCTCCGGACTGTCTCAGCAGCAGTCCCTAGTGCGCATGCACGACAGTCCGTGTTTTTTTATCTTTTTATTTTATTACTTTTTCTTTATTTTACAGTTGAGGGGGCTGCAGTCCGGCAGTCCAATAGCACGGGCCGCCCCTGGGGGGTACCAGAGGTGGACCACTTTGCTTCCCCTCAGAACTATCAATTGGGCAAATTATTGCACCAGAACTCCCCAGAGCTAAGCATGGAAAGTGGATGCTCTGTCCTTTACATGGGAAAAACTCTCAATCTATGCCTTTCCCCATCTACCCCTCCTCTTGAAGGTTCTACTAAAGATCAAACGGGACAAGCCTGATTGCACCAGACTGGCCATGCCAGCACTGGTACCCACTTTTACACAGTCTGACAGTACTGCCACTATGGCACCTGCCTCAGGCCCCCTCCCTGCTGTCCCCGCAGGAGGGCCAGATTTTGCATCCTCAGCTACACACCCGGAACCTAGCAGCCTGGTTCATTCCCTGAACTCGTCACCAGCCGCCCTTAGTAAACAGGTGCTGGATGTCATTCGTGAGGCAAGGAGGCCTAGAAAATCCTATTCGGAAAAGTGGAAAATATACTGTTCTTAGACCCAGTCTCAAGGAATGGACACAACTGTGCCCAGATTACCTCATATATACTAGATTACGTAACAGAAGTGCTCCACAAAGGCCTTTCCTTCTCTTCAATTAAGATTCATGCCTTTGCTATCTCAGCTCAGTACTGAGCCACCCCTTTTTCTTTCATCCTCAGGTCAAACAGTTCCTTAGAGGAGCCAAAAATGTAAGACCCCCCCCCCAGGGAGAGCTCCCACTCCAGCCTGGGATCTTAACATTATATTGGGAAAACTCACGCTTCCACCCTTTGAACCTGCTGCTTCATCAGAGTTAAAGTTCCTCTCTTGGAAAACAGCTTTACTTCTAGCCATCACTTCTGCAAGAAGAGTGTCTGAATTGCAGGCCCTTAAGGCTGTGGAACCCTTCATTATCTTCCATGCGGACAGGGTTTCCCTCAGGACTATCCCATCATTTATGGCCAAGGTGGTTTCTAGTGTGGCTTTAAACTTAATCCATTGATTTGCCAACCTTATTCCCTAATCCTCAGAATAAAGGGGAAAGGATCCTGCACTCCCCGGACATGCACAGGCAGCTTAGGTTCTATTTGGATAGGACTAAACCTTTCAGAAAATCTGACCAGCTGCTAGTCCGCTTTGCTACAGGGGCAGAGGGCAAGGCCATTTCAAAGCAAACCATTTCTAAATGGATAGCACACTGCATCCATTTCTGCTACAAACACCCTGGGAAACCTACCTCACAGGGGATCAGAACACATTCCACTAGGGCTACATTAACCTCTCCAGCATTTCTCAGGGGAGTACCAACAAAGCAAAGCAGATCCACAACCTGGAAGCTGGCTCTGGAAGCCCAAAATGAAAAGTTGATGAAATGCTGATATTCCTTCTTCCGCAAGGCAGAAAATGAAAGGCTGCAACTTACATAAAACTTTCTTGCTTTAATAACAAACAAAAATCTCCTCAAGCGCTTTTGCTCAGCCTGGTGCTGAGCTTTTTCAAGATACAATAAAATCAAGCTGGTTGTTCTTTATATACATAGTCAAAAACTTGACCAATAATTCAATTAGTAAAAGAGAAGGTCTAATTAACCCTTCAAATTACTTGCTGGTACAAAACCTGCTTGCAGGCAAACCATTACTAAGCACAACTCACTGCAATATCCAACAAAGTATATGCATAAACTTAAACAATTGTTGGTGTACACACAGATTACCATAAAAATATACAGTGTTAAAAATATGCAATATTAAAACTATGCAATGTTAAAACAATATTCAAAAGCCAATACTATACACATACTAGTATGTTAAAAATGTTTAAATGTGCTGTTTATTCAGCAAAATTTTTATTTATGTATGTAAACCCTGAAGACACTGGTAAACCGAAAATTCATAATTTTAGCCTTTCTTAACCTCAGGACACTGCTGATGCTGCAAGCGTCATTGAGTCCTGGTCGCCTTCCTGCATCTAGTCTTAGCTGCCATAGTAACTCTTTGTATTCTAAAAGAGACCCCCAGTCTCCCCCCCCCCTTTTCATCCAACCTTAGCTGTTCTAAAATAATGAATTTAATTTCCATGTTGGGACAAAAAAGGGAATGTCTATAAAAAGCATTAGTTTCCTTTTTCTTAATTCTTAATTTTCTTTTTCTTAATTATATCATACTGATGCTCATAAATACGTCTTCTGAGGGTTCTTTCAGTCTTTCCTATGTAGAAACTTTTACATCTAGTACATAAACCTAAATAAACAATAAATTTGGCATTGCAATTATAATGGCCCCTTGGTTGATATAAGAATTTTCTTGATGGTAAATATAACCTATGTCCATTGAATATAGCCGGGCATTGCTTGCACATTCCACATTTGTAGAATTTCTCAGGGGAGTCCCTACCAGGGACATCCTGGAAGCTGCTGCCTGGAGCTCTGTACACACCTTCACCAAGCATTACCATTTACCTATCTTTTCTAAATCCAGAGCTGGATTTGGCACAACAGTCTTACAGTGCCTGCTTGCCAGCTCTTATGCTTCTTGACGGCCTCCACCCATCCCACAGCTTTGGGAATCAACCCAAATGTGATGACTGCAACAGTGAAACACAAAAAACATAGTACAGTTGTGTACACTTAGATGTTCGAGTGTATTCACAGTTGCAGTCCTGGTTACCCTCCCTCCAGCCCCCTGACTTCTCTATACTTCTACCTAATTTTCTTTGTTTGGTCATATCTTACAACATTGGCATTTACTTTCTACTGGGTGTGTTCCACACCATGTAATTGCTCTCTACTGTGGGGGATCCTGACATCTGGGGGAAGAACAACTGATGTAATGCCGTTGGCTGCATGTTTTGTACACCTGACGTCATGGAAGAAGCGACAGCATCCGATGCAGAAATCCCCAGACTTGGATGTTCAGGCCGATTGAGGGCTACCTGCAGGCAGATAAGCCATATGTGATGACTGCAACGGTGAATACACTCTGACATCTACATTTATGGTAAGTGTACACAACTGTACTTTTCTTAGGCCCACAGTACGCACTACTCCTAGAAAACCGATGACCAAAGCGCATACTCTGGCACCCATGCCACAAAAACAAATGCTTAGAATGGCTGAAGACCTTATTACTCTGATTAGGGAAAGCCAGCCTTCCCCTGCTAAGAGACAAAAAATCCATTCCCCTTCAGTTTCTACAGACCAGGAGTCCGATGACACTGACTATTCTGATTATGAAGACATGCCCTTATCTGCCTATGAGGATTCAGATGTAGGGGAACCCATTCCCTCTGCCTCCCCTCCAGAGGATTTTTGTCTTGGTGAAACCTTGCATACTTTAAGCATTTCCATTGGGAATGCCAAGACTGTCCTCAGACCAAAAAGAGACACTGGGAATTTTTAGAGCTGCTGCAGCACAGGCCTTTAGTTATACCCCCTGTCCTGGATGTTGTGGATGATGTTTTCATGGAATCCAGTCTTACTCCAGACACTTTTTACCTCCTATCCCTAGGAAACCAGACAGGTACTACAGAGTACCTGATTCTCACAAGTTTCTTTTCAAGAATCCTACTGCTGACCCAGAGATCATTTCCCGGGGACCCAAAGGTATTAAGGCTACTACAGCCAAAAATCATACCCTTTTGAACAGGGATTCCAGGTGTTTGGACAGATGGGGTAAGAAGGTATATACCTCTGCAACTCTTGCTGTCAGGGCATTGAATTGCCAGTTTCGCATGCTGAAATACCAGCAGCATATTATGGAACTTATTAAACAAAAAGTGGTAATGCTTCCAGATTGTGCAGAAAATAAAGAATTGCAGGAGCTTATGCACTCTGCAAACCAAGTTAGTCAGCATACTTTACAATGTAGCTTTAATGCCCTAGAAGCATCTTGCAGGTCAGCTGTTACTGGTTGTGTACTGAGAAGACATGCTTGGCTGAAGGAGCCGACCTTGCCAGATCATGTCAAATCTAAATTACTAGACCCTCCTTTAAATAAGGACCGTTTGTTTGGCACCAAAGCAGAAGTTGTTCTTAAAAAAGATGGAAGAAAAGGCTAAATCTATGCAAACTGTTCAAGAATTCCTACAAGTGCAAACGCCTAGATTCAGTAGGCATTACCCTTCAAAACACTGGTCCTTTCCAGCCCCTTCCAGGCCTCCCCAAACAAAAGACCCAGGGGAAACAGACCCACCCAGACTACAGTCTCAGGTATGCCGAGATCTAAGCAATGGAGTGCCCCCACCCCTAAAGCACGGAGTGGTAAACCACCTCCTTATGGAAAAAGCTCACAATGACTTCCCAACTCTTCTTCCCAGCCCTGCCCAACTGCTTGTGCCCCTAGGAGGAAAACTTGCCCTTCATGCAAAAAACTGGATGTCCGTCACTCAGGACCGATGGGTCCTCAACATTGTATCCCAGGGGTACAAATTTTATTTCCATTCACTGCCAACCCCTTGCGGGTTTCCAGACTTTACTACAGACCAGTGGGCAGAGGCTCAAAACCAAGTACTTTCCTTGCTCAATATCAGAGCTATTCAGCCTGTTCCAGTAGAACAGAGGGATCAAGGATTCTACTCCAGATGACTCCTGCTACCCAGGAAAGAGGGCTCTTGGCGCCCAATCCTGGATCTTTCAATTCTCAACACCTTCCTGATGGTACCAACATTCAAGATGATTACCTTGCAACAGCTTCTTCCTATGTTAGCTAAGGATGCCTGGTTAGTCACCTTAGACTTTTATCTCCACATCCCCATAAGGGAGTCATGCAGGAAATATCTACATTTCAGGGCGGGGTCTATGCATTATCAGTTCTCTGCACTTCCCTTTTGCTTGGCTACTGCGCCCAGGGTATTCACAAATTGCCTGGCTCCAGCCATTGCATACTGCACGAAGAGAAATATCCAAATTTACTTGTACTTGGACGACTGCCTGATTCAGGCGGACAGCCAGGAGTTGCTGCTTCAGCACCTGACATTTTGTAAAAAAAAACCTTCTCACTTCATTGGGGTACACCATCTGCAAAAAGAAGTCTCACAACTGGTACCCGGTCAAAATATTGTATTCCCAGGCACAAGTTTGGACACAGCTACCCAGATGGCATTCCTCACTTCAGAAAAACGGGTGTATCTGACAGACTACTTCAAATAGCTGGGTTCTGGTGGCCATTTATCTGCAAGAAAAATACTGCAAGCCCTAGGGTTCATGGCCTCCTGTATTGTGCTAATTCCATATGCAAAACTGCATATGAGGAAACTTCAGTGGTACTTAAAAAGTCTTTAGTGCCAACATTCTCAGGACCTGGAAACTGTCTGTCATTCCTGTCATACCTTGTCTAAGGACAGAGTTCCTTTGGTGGGCAGAACAATGCTACCACAACAAAGGACTGCATTTTACTCAACCCCATGCCGCCCAGACCCTAACCACAGACTCATCAGACTGTGCATGGGGGTGCTCACATGACGGGCAAATGTATTCCGGGCCACTGGAGCCCAAGGCTAATTCTACTGCACATCAAGCAGAAAGAGAAGCTAGCTGTACAGAATGCCCTGACAGCTTTCAGACACCTACTCTTACCAGGGCAGCTGCTGATAAAAACGGACAACACCACAGTTATAAGGTACATCAACAAGCAGGGGGAATCCATTCTTACCCACTCTGCAGGTTAACCATGGCCCTGTGGAATACGGCCTTGGACAACCAAGTTAATCTACAAGCTCAATTCCTGCCTGGTAAACATAATTCACTGTCAGACTACTTCAGCAGAAATCTCCTAGACCTACACGAGTGAAAATTGGAGCCAAGCACCTTCAACCTTCTGATCCAGAAATGGGGGACCCAAGAGGTGGCTCTCTCTGCCTCCCCTGACAACCACAAATTAAGCAAATTCTGCACCAGAAACCCTCACAGCAGGGCCTGGAAGGTGGATGCCCTATCCTTTCAATGGGAAAACCTTTCAATCTATGCCTTTCCCTCTCTGCCCCTTCTCTCGAGAGTATTACTCAAGATAAAACAAGACAGGCCAAGGACAATTCTGATTGCCACGGACTGGCCATGCCAGCACTGGTACCCACTCCTGTGCAACCTGACAACGGTGCAACCCTGGCAGTGCCCTACACCAGAACCCAACCCTGCTTTCTCAACAGGAGGGACATAGTTTGCATCCACAATTGCAAACCCTAAATCTTGCAGCCTGGATTATTCCTTAAACACTCCACCAGCAACCCTAAGCAAACAGGTGCTGAATGTCATTCTTGAAGCCAGAAGGCCCAGTACTAGCAAATCCTATGCTGAAAAGTGGAAAAGGTATTGTTCTTGGATTCAGTCTAAAGGAAAGGACACAGCACTGACATTCTTGCCTCTAATCCTGGATTACCTAGCAGGACTACTCCACAGAGGCCTATCCTCCTCCTTCATTGAGCCATGCCTCTACCATTTCAGCTTATTACAATACGGAGCCACCTCTGTTCTCTCACCCTCTCATCAAACAGTTCCTGAGAGTGGCCAACAACTTAAGGCTACCAAGGAGAGCACCCACCCTGGCTTGGGACCTTACCTTTGTACTGGAAAAGCTCACACGTCCCCCTTTTGAACCAGCTGCTTGAGTTAAAATTCCTCTCTTGGAAAACAGCCTTATTTCTAGCCATCACTTCAGCTAGAAGAGTGAGTTACAAGCACTAATGGCTGTGGAACCCTTCATTATTTTCCATGCTGACAGGGTTTCCCTCAGGACTAACCCTTCCTTTATGCCTAAAGTGGTGTCCAGTGTGGCTCTCAACCATTCCATCCATTTGACCACCTTTTTCCCTAATTCTCAAAATAAAGGGGAAAGGATCCTGCACTCTTTGGATGTGCACAGATAGCTCAGGTTCTACCTTGATGGGACTAAGCCTTTCAGAAAAATCTGACCTGCTGCTAGTCAGCTTTGCAACAGGAGCAGGGGGCAAGGCCATTTCAATACAAACCATTTCCAAATGGATAGCACACTGCACCCATATCTGCTACAAGCACCATGGAAAGCCAACCCCTCAGAGGGTCAGAACACATTCCGCCAGGGCCAAATCTACCTCTACTGCATTTCTCAGGGGATTCCGTACCAGGAACATACTGGAAGCTGCTACCTGGAGTTCTGTACACACCTTCACCAAGCATTACCACCTGCCTATATTTTCCAAATCCAGGGCAGGATTTGCTACAGCAGTCTTGCAAGGCCTACTAGCCAGCCCTAACTCTTCTTGATTACCTCCACCCATCCTCAGCTTTGGGAATCAACCCAAGTGTGATGACTGCAACAGTGAAACACGGACATAGTACAGATGTTCTTCGTGTTTCACTGTTGCAGTCATCACATTTGGGTTACCTGCTTGCAGGTAGCCCTCAGTCGGCCTGATTATCAAAGTCTTGGGTCCTGCGTCGGTTGCTGTCTCATTTTCCATGACGTCAGGTAGTCAGGGGTATAAAGCATGCAGCCAACGCCATTATATCAGTCTTTCTTGCCGTGTGGTACCCGAAGCAGTTTGCAAGTGCTGGTTGGCAGACTCCTGAAATTTTCGCTTTCGAGTTTCCGGTCCAAAGTCTTCAACTAAGCTAAATACCCCGTTGGGGATCCTGTTTCTTGCTCTAAACCAATGTCAGTAAAAGTTAACAGTTGTATTTCTTGTGGAAAGCAAATACCTCCATAAAGATTTTCATTTGTACTGCATTCCTTGCTTAGGTCCAGACCACTACGTACGTCGCTGTCGGTTTTGTGCCTTATTCAAACCTTGTACTATTTGTCATTGGTTCATTTTCACATCTAAATATTTTGGTACTCGGTTCAATTATCCAGAAATGGCTTTGGTAAGCCACCTGACTACTGGCAATCCAAAAAAATGCCAAGATAAAGACAGAGACAGAATACATAGGTCCAAAGCTGCTGACTAAGCCTTTCCTAAGCTAGTCGCCAGTTCGCCTATACTCAGTGAGGTGCTTTTGCAGCCCCTGATATCCACTGCTTCAGATTCACAGGCCTCTACTGAGACCAATTTGGAGTCTGGTATGCCGTGAGATGCTTCTTCGACTGTGGAACCTGCAGATGTCTCTACCTTGGATGGGTCCAGAGCCGCTGTGCAGGCACCGGTTTCTGAGGGTGTATTCAGGCGTACTGACTTGCATATTAAACCAACGCCATCTTCTTCTTCAAGGCCTAAAACTCTATCCGTGCTCAGAAAACCGATGCTCAGACCGAATGGTCAGGCCCCTATGCCTGAAAAATAAATAAGAATGGCTGAAGACCTTATTACTCTAATCGGGGGAAGTCACCCTTCCCCCTCAAAGAGACCTATGACTGATGTTCCTTCTGATTAGCATTCTGAAATTTCTGTTTTCTCTAATGACCAGGATTTGCCCTTATCTACCTATGAGGATTCTGATGCAGAGGACTCCAGTCCCTCTGCTTCCCCCCCCAGAGGATTTCTCTTTTGGTGAAATCTTGCATACTCTTGGAGAGCATTTCCACTGGGAAAGCCAGGATTACTCTAACTCCAAAAAGAGGCTTAGGGAATTCTTAATCTTGCCCCAGCACAGACCTTTACCTATATCTCCTGTACTGGACATCGTAGATGATACCTTCTCGGAATTTAGCCTGGCCCCTGACACTTTACCTCCTGCTCCTGGAAAACCTGATTGGTATTACAGGGTTCCTGACTCTCACAAGTTCCTCTTTAAAAATCCTACTGTGGATCCTGAGACCATTTCACAGGGACCCAAGGGCATTAAGGCTACTACTGCCAAAACCCCAACCCCCTCTGACAGAGATTCCAGGGTGCTGGATAGATGGGATAAGAAGGTATACACTTCTGCAACCTTGGCCATTAGGGCCTTAAACTGCCAGTTTCATATGTTAAAGTATCAGCAGCATATTATTGGATTGCTTAAACAGAAAATGATGTTGATTCTTGACTGTGCTGAAAATAAAGAATTACAGGATTTAATGCATTCTGCAACAAAGCAGAAGTACTACTTAAAAAGATGGAGGAAAAAGCTAAATCTATGCAAACTGGTAGATTTCCTGCAAGTACAGTCTCCCAGATTTAGTAGGCATTGGCCCTCTAAGAATTTGTCCTTTCCTGCCTCTTTCAGGCCTTCTTAGTCCAAACCCAGAACCAGCAGAACACCCAGGCTTCAGTCCCAAGGTACTCACAGGCCTAAGCAGTGGGGGGCTCCCACTTCCAAAGCAGGGAGTACGCAGTGGGGGGCTCCCACTTCCAAAGCAGGGAGTAGTAAGACTTCCCCCTATGGTAAACTGTCTCAATGACTTTACTTTAACCCTTCCAAGCCCTGCTTAACTGATTGTTCCTTTAGGGGGAAAGATCGCCCTGCGTGCAAAAAATTGGGAACTCATTACCCAGGACAAATGGGTTTTAAATATAGTTTCCCAAGGATACAGATTCCACTTCTACTCCTTAACAACCCCAAACGGTTGGCCAGACCTACCCCCAAATCAGTGGGCAGAGGCTCATAAGCAAGTTCTCTCTCTTCTAAGCATCAGGGATGTTCATCGTGCATACAGCTGCAGTCATAACAGATGGGTTATCCTGCCGTCAGGCGGGTCCTCGGTCGGCCGAATTCCAAAGTCTATGTCCGGCGTCGGATGTCGTCGCTTCTTCCCTGACGTCAGTGTGGCAGGGGTATAAAATAACCAGCCGTCGCCATTTTCTTCAGTCTTTCTTGCCATGCGGTGCCCGAAGCAGAAGCAGTTGGCAAGTGCCGGTCGGCCAGCTCCTGAGATTACGAATATTTTTCAACCGAAGTCTTCTTGAAAGCTAAGTACCCCGTTGGGGAAACTTTTCTTGCCTCAGGCCGATGTCAGACAAAGTTAATGATTGCATTTCTTTTGGGAAGCAAATACCGCATAAGGATTTCCATTCCTTCTGCATTCCTTGCTTAGGCCCAGACCACGACGTCTCGGCCTGTCGTTTTTGTGCTAGATTCAACAAACACACTATTAAGCGTCGGGCGGAGTTCGCCCAACACTATTTTGGTAAAACATTTAATTACATTATGTCGTCGGATACTCAGACTCCAGTTTTGAGTAAAAGACGCAAAGATAAGGACCAAAATACGAGGTCCGCGACTTCTTCCGACACCACGCTAAAGCCGGCTACAGGCGCTCCGGTTCTCAGCGAGGCGCCTACGCAGCCCCTGAGTACCGATAACACCACTTCTTTAGCGGTGTCTTCTGTGCCCGAGGTCGCAGGCTCCTCGGCCCCCACCCCGACTACAGATACCGATGCCACTCTTGGCGGGGAAACTCAGAGTTTAGACAGGCCGGCCACCTCTCAAGGTGTCTTCAGGCCTTCTTCTTTTTCCATTAAGGCTTTCACAAAATCTAAAGCAGCCATGCAAACTAAAAGACAGGCTCCACAGAGCCCCTCTAAAGGCCCCATGCCTAAGAAACAGATGCTCAAAATGGCTGAGGATTTGATTACTCTTATCAGGGGTTCTCAACCCCCCTCGGACAAAAGGCCCAGATTGGAGGAAGACTACCCTTCCTCGGACCAGGCCTCCATTACCTCAGAACATTCTGAAGACCAGGAATATTCTTACTCCCCTTTTGAAGATTCTGATGTGGAGGAGTCCATTCCCTCTGTCTCCCCCCTGAGGACTATTCTTTTGGGGAAACCTTGCATACCTTAAGGGAACACTTCCACTGGGAAGGCCAAGATTACTCAGATTCCAAGAAAAGGCTCAGGGATTTTCTCTTGCTCCCTCAGCACAGGCCTCTGGCTATCCCTCCTGTCTTAGACATACTAGATGTGTATTCGGAGACCAGCCTTAACCCAGATTCTTTACCACCAGCTCCAGTTAAGCCGACTGGTATTACCGGGTTCCTGATTCACACCAGTTCCTATACAAAAGCCATGCTGCTGACCCAGAAACTATTTCACAGGGTCCCAAGGGAATTAAGGCCTCTACTGCCAAAAATCCATTACCTTCAGAGAGAGATTCCAGAGCTTTAGAAAGGTGGGGCAAAAAGGTATGTACTTCTGCCACTTTAACCATGAGGGCATTAAACTGTCAGTTCCATATGTTAAAGTATCAACAGTTTTTGTTATCTCAGTTGAAAAGCAAAATATCACAACCTGAACAACCAGACTTGGAGTTGCAGGATTTGTTGCATAGTGCAGAGCAAGTGGGTAAACATACCTTGCAATGTGGTTTTGATGCTTTAGAGGCCTCATGTAGAGCTGCTGTTACAGTGTCTGTCATACGTAGACATGCTTGGCTCAAAGAGCAAACCTTACCAGATCATGTCAAAGCTAAATTACTAGATGCACCTCTTCAAAAAGATGTATTGTTTGGTGTTAAAGCTTAGGAGGTATTAAAGAAAATGGAGGAAAAGGCTAGATCAATGCAAACAGTGAAAGATTTCCTACAGGTACAACCTCCACGTTTCAGTAGAAACTGGCCTTCAAAAAATTGGTCCTTTCCAGCCACGGACAGACCTCAAAGAGGTAGATACAGGCGCCCGAGGGGTAGAGGGCAATCTCAAGGATCATTTAGAGCCAGACATTGGCAAGCACCTACACCAAGAGGTGGAGAAGATAGATCACAGCCATTCAGAAAGCAGACACAATAACTTTCCCCTTTGCATGCCAAGCAACGCTCTAATGGCAGCACCTTTAGGCGGAAAACTGGCATTATTTTCGAAAAATTGGCATATTGTCACAAAAGACAAATGGATCCTGGACATTATAGACAGAGGCTACAGATTCCACTTTCACACCCTTCCAAAAATGAGAGGCTTGCCAAACCTGCCACAAAATCAAAGGGCAGAGGCACAAAAACAAATTTCAGCTCTCATGGACATGAAAGCTATTCAAGAGGTACCTGCACAAGAACAGGGTCAAGGTTTTATTCCAGACTATTCCTGGTACCAAGGAAGGACAAAGATTGGAGACCTATTTTGGACCTATCCATCCTAAACACATATTTACTCGTACCAAAATTCAAGATGCTCACATTACAGCAGCTTCTTCCCATGCTGGGCAAGGAGTCTTGGCTGGTAACATTGGACCTCAAGGAGGCATACCTGCATGTCCCTATCAGACAAGATTGCAGAAGATACCTCAGATTTCTTGCAGGTTCAATCCATTATCAGTTCTCTGCATTGCCCTTTGGCTTATCTACTGCGCCCAGAGAGTTCACGAAATGCCTGGCATCAGTAATTGCCTTCTGCAGACTTCAAGGGATACAAATATACCCATATTTGGATGACTGCCTGATCCAAGCGGACAGCAAGCACATACTTCTGAAACACCTGGCGTTTGTAATAAAGTTGTTGAACTTTCTGGGATACACAGTCAATAAAAAGAAATCAAAACTGATACCCTCTCAATCAATAATTTTCCTGGGTGCCAGCTTGAATACAAACACCCAGATGGCCGACCTCACGCCAGAGAAACAAGGGCAACTATCTCACTACTTCAGAAAAAATGGCAACCTTCACCAGGCTGACTGCAAGGAAAATCCTGCAGGCTCTGGGATTCATGGCATCTTGCATTCTGAAAATCCCATGTGCAAAGCTGCATATGAGGAAACTTCAGTGGTACCTAAGAAACTTATGGTCTCAACATAGCCACAGTTTGGAAACAATTATACCACTCATTCCATGTCTCCAAAAGGAATTTCTGTGGTGGGCTCAAGCATGCCAAAGAAACATAGGTCCTCCCATTCTGCTTGCCTCAAGCAAATCAAATAATCACAACAGATGCCTCGGACTACGCCTGGGGGGGGTGCACATGACAGATCAGTGCATTCAGGGCAAATGGTCCCAAAAAGAAAAGCATCTACACATCAATCAAAAGGAAATGCTAGCAGTAAAAAATGCTGTTATGGCTTTCTAAGACCTACTGCATCCAGGCCAGCTACTGATAAGGACAGACAACACCACAGTGATGTGGTACATAAACAAACAGGGAGGAACCCATTCATATCCCCTGTGCAGGCTAGCCATGTCTCTTTGGAACACGGCTCTGGATTTACAAATCCAACTTCAAGCACAATTCCTGCCAGGCAAGGAAAACACGCTGGCAGACAACCTAAGCAGAAATATGACAGATCCACACGAATGGAAGTTGCATCCTCAAGTCTTTGCAAAGATAATTCAAGCATGGGGAAGGCAAGACATAGATCTCTTTGCTACCCACAGAAATTACCAATTGAAAAAATTCTGCTCAAGAACCTACCATCCACAGGCCTGGAAAGTGGACGCACTTTCTTTCAGTTGGACAGCATTGACAGTTTATGCCTTTCCACCTCTTCCTCTGCTGCCCAAAGTTCTATTAAAAGCCAGAGCAGACAGACCAAAGATGATTCTCATTGCTCCAGACTGGCCAAGACAACACTAGTACCCACTCCTGAGGAGCCTGACGCATTCCCCACCATGGATCCTGTCTCTAATGCATCTTCTGTTGACCCAGCACAACTTCAAAACTCTTCACAGTCGGCTGAAAACACTCAGTCTAGCCGCATGGAGGATTCCTTGATTTCCCAACAGACCCTCCTCTCCAAGGAGGTGCAGGATGTCATTTTGGAGGCCAGAAGGCCTTCTACTAGAAAAGCCTACTCCGCCAAATGGAAACTGTTTTGTGCCTGGAATCAGAAAAAGGGACAGAATCCTAGGATACTGAATTTACCTCAAATATTACAGTACCTAGCTGAGATGCTAAACAGTGGACTTTCATTCTCTTCCATCAACATCCATGCTTCAGCCATTTCTGCACAATACAACACTGATCCTCCTTTATTCTCTCATCCTCTCTTAAGACAGTTCCTCAGAGGGGCTAAGAATATAAAACCTCCAAGGAAGCAACCAGTACCTGCATGGGATCTCAATTTCATTTTAGAAAAACTGACCCTGCCTCCATTTGAGCCAGCTGCTTCAACAGAACTGCAGTATTTGTCATGGAAAACAGCCTTCCTTCTGGCTGTCACCTCAGCACGCAGGGTTTCGGAATTACATGCCCTCATGGCTGTGCAACCTTTCATCATTTTCCATCAGGACAGAGTTTCCTTACGAACCAACCCTTCCTTTATGCCAAAGGTAGTATCCAGTGTAGCCTTGAATCAGGCAATCCACTTACCTACTTTTTATCCTAATCCACAAAACAAAGGGGAGAGACTACTACATTCCTTGGACATTCACAGACAGCTTCGTTATTTGGACAGGACAAAGCCATTCAGAAAATCAGAGCAACTCTTTGTGTCCTATGCTACAGGTGCTCAACGAAAGGCTATTTCCAAACAGACAATCTCAAAATGGATAGCCCACTGCATACGTTTTTGTTATTCATTTCATGGTAAAACTGTACCTACAAGCATCAGATCTCGCTCCACAAGGGCCACAGCTACCTCTGCAGCTTTCCTCAGGGGGGTTCCTACCAAGGATATTTTGGAAGCAGCCACTTGGAGTTCTGTGCGTACTTTCTCCAAGCACCATGACCTACCACTGTACTCTAAATCTAGAGCGGGCTTTGCCACAGCAGTCTTGCAGGGCATCCTTGCTCCTCCCAGTTCCACTTAGTGCCTGCCACCCCTTTTTAGCTTTGGGATTCTACCCATCTGTTATGACTGCAGCTGTATGCACGATGAACATAGTACAGTTTTGTACCTACCATAAATGTAGATGTTCGATGCCAATACAGCTGCAGTCCAGGTTTCCCCTCCCTCCTTCCCCTCTTGGGACAGGCGTAATGACAAACACCTCCTCATACAACCTGATTGGGGTATTCTTTTATGATGTATTTGCTTGCAACTACTGTTTTTTGATTATATTGAATTGCATTATTACATAAATTTATGTTTTGCCTTCCTTCTGGGGACACCTGACATCTGGGGCAAGAAAAACTGAAGAAAATGGCATCAGCTGGTTCTTTTACACCCTTGCCGCACTGACGTCAGGGAAGAAGCGACCACATCTGACGCCGGACCTAGACTTTGGAATTCGGCCGACCGAGGACCCGCCTGACGGTAGGATAACCCATCTGTTATGACTGCAGCTGTATCAGCACTCTAACATCTACATTTATGGTAGGTACAAAACTGTACTTTATTCAACCTGTCCCCGAAGAAGAATGGGGGCAAGGTTTCTGCTTGAGTCTTTTCCTGGTACCCAGAAGAGACAATTCCTGGTGTCCTATCCTGGACCTGTTTATCCTAAACACCTTTTTGGTAATCCCAAAATTCAAGATGCTAACTCTTCATCAGCTGCTTCCCATGCTAGGCAAAAATGCCTGGTTGGCAACATTGGATTTAAAGGAAGCCTACCTGCACATCCCAATAAGGGAATATTGCAGAAGATACCCATGCTTCAGAGCAGGCTACATGCACGATCAGTTCTCTGCACTGCCCTTTGGCTTATCTACGGCACCCAGGATATTCACAAAGTGCCTAGCTCTAGTCATTGCATTTTGCAAGCAAAGAAATATTCAAGTATACCCTTACCTGGATGATTGTCTAATTCAGGCAGAAAGCCAGGACATACTATTAAATCATCTTGCATTTTTAACAAAATTACTAACTTCTCTGGGGTACACCATAAACGAAAGAAGTCACATCTTGTACCCTGCCAACAAATTGTTTTCCTGGGAGCAAGCTTGAATACATCTTCCCAGATGGCCTTCCTCACGTCAGAGCAGCAAGTTCCTTTGACAGCCTACTTCAAATTACTGGCCACAAAGACCCAGCTATCTGCAAGGAAAATACTGCAAGCCCCGGGGTTCATGGCCTCTTGCATTCTACTAATTCCATATGCAAGACTGCATATGAGGAAACTACAATGGTGTCTAAAAAGCCTGTGGTGTCAACATTCTCAGGATCAAGAATCAATGATTCCTATCATATCTTGTCTAAACATAGAGTTCCTTTGGTGGGCAGAGGCCTGCCACCAGAACAAGAGACTGCCATTCAGTCTACCCCCTGCCGCCCAAACCCTAACAATAGACACATCAGACTATGCATGTGGGGCTCACTTGGCAGGGCAGTGCATTCAGGGCAAATGGAACCCAAGTCAAATGCACCTGCAATATCAATCAAAAAGAAATGTTCGCTTACAGAATGCTCTGACAGCCTTCAAGGACCACATTCTTCCAGGACAATTATTGGTAAAGACGGACAACACCACTGTTATGTGGTACATAAACAAGCAGGGGAGAACCCACTCATACCCTCATTGCAGACTAGCCATGGCTCTTTGGAACACAGCCTTGAGCTACCAAGTGCACCTACAGGATCAATTCCTGCCAGGAAAGCTAAATACACTGGCAGACGACCTAAGCAGAAATCTCAGGGCCCCACACGAGTGGTAACTGGAACCAAAGATCTTCAACATGTTGAGAAACAAATGGGGGAGCCCAGAGATAGACCTGTTTGCCTCCCTCAGAACTACCATTTGGACAAATTCTGCACAAGGACTCCCCACAAACAAGCTTGGAAAGAGGTTTTTCCAGGTGAAGGACAGGGCATCCAATCAGTTTATGCCTTTCCTCCTCTGCCTCTCCTCTCAAAAGTGTTACTAAAGATCAAACAGGACAAACCAAGGACAATGCTGATTGCACCAGACTGGCCACGCCACCACTGGTACCCCCTCTTGCACAGTGTCTCACTGCTGGCACCATGACACCTGCTTCAGACCCCTGGCCTGCTGTCCCAGCAGGAGGGCTAGATTCTGCACCCACAGCTTCAAATCCTGAACCTTGCAGCCTGGCTAATTACCTGATCTCTTCATTACCATCCCTCAGTAAGCAAGTGATGGACGTCATTCTGGAGGCAAGGAGGCCTAGTACTAGAAAATCCTATTCTGAAAAATGGAAAAGATTCTGTTTCTGGAGCCAAACTCGGGATGGGTACAGCAGTGCCCAATTTACCTCATATTCTTCAATACTTAACTGAGGTGCTTCACAAGGGCCATTCCTTTTCTTCCATCAAAATTCATACCTCAGCCATTTCAGCACATTACAGTATGGAGCCACCCCTCTTCTCTCATCCACTGCTGAAGCAATTCCTCAGTGAAGCCAAAAATGTAAGACCACCCAGGAGAGCCCCTACTCTAGCCT
This sequence comes from Protopterus annectens, assembly GCF_019279795.1. Taxonomy (NCBI): domain Eukaryota; kingdom Metazoa; phylum Chordata; order Ceratodontiformes; family Protopteridae; genus Protopterus; species Protopterus annectens. Next base: position 427,945,905 of record NC_056748.1, on the reverse strand, counting down.
GGGACCTTAACGTTGTATTGGAAAAGCTCACTGTACCTCCCTTTGAGCCAGCTGCAAATGCAGAGTTGAAATTCCTTTCTTGGAAAATGGCCTTCCTTCTAGCCATCACTTCAGCAAGAAGGGTGTCTGAATTACAGGCCCTCATGGCAGTGGAGCCTTTCATCTTTCATGCGGACAGGGTGTCCCTCAGACCCATCCTTCCTTTATGCCCAAGGCGGGTTCCAGTGTGGCCCTTAATCAGTCCATTCATTTGCTAACCTTCTTTTATAATCCACAGAATAAAGGGTAACGAATACTGCACTCCTTAGACGTGCACAGACAACTTCGATTTTACTTGGACAGCCTCTCAGGAAATCTGAACAGCTGCTGGTTGCATTTGCTGCAGGGACAGAGGGGAAGGCCATTTCAAAGCAAACCATTTCTAAATGGATAGGCCATTGCATTAATTTCTGCTATAAGCACCATGGAAAACCTACTCCACAGGGGATAAGACCACATTCGACCAGGGCTGTATCTACCTCTACAGCCTTTCTCAAAGGTGTCCCTACCAGGGACATCCGAGAAGCTGCTACCTAGAGTTCTGTACATACCTTCACCAAGCATTACCACTTACCAGTTTTTTCTAAATCCAGAGCTGGCTTTGCCAATGCAGTCTTGCAGGGCCTTATAGCTGGTCCTAATGCTATCTAATTACCTCCTCCCATCGTTAGCTTTGGGAATCTACCCAAATGTGATGACTGTAACAGTGAAACACAAAGAACATAGTACAGTTGTGTACACTTACCATAAATGTAGATGTTTGAGTGTATTCACTGTTGCAGTCCTGGTTACCCTCCCTCTAGCCCCCTGACTTCTGTTGACTGTACCTCTATTCTTGTTTACTATGCGTAAAGCTTTCTGGTGCATTTGCTTTTTTGTTGGAGGTGTAACCTTGTATATAATTGCTTCCCGTTATCTGGGGCAAGAAAAACTGATGTAATGGCGTCGGCTGCATGCTTTATACCCCTGACTACCTGACGTAATGGAAGAAGAGAAAGCAACTAATGCAGGACCCAAGACTTTGATAATCAGGCAGACTGAGGACTACCTGCAAGCAGATAACCCAAATGTGATGGCTGCAACAGTGAATACACTCGAACATCTACATTTTATGGTAAGTGTACACAACTGTACTTTGTGTACATTTACCATAAATGTAGATGTTCGAGTGTATTCACTTTTGCAGTCTTGGTTTCCCTCCCTACAGCCCCCTGGTTTTCTCTGTCTCTTTCCTCTCTTTGGCTATTCCTACTGTTATTGATATATACTTTTTACTGGTGGCATTTTCCCCACCATTTACTAGCTCCCTATTTGGGGGTTCCTAACATTTGGGGCAAGCAAAACTGATGTAATGGCATTGGCTGCCTGTTTTTATACTCCTGACAACCTGACATCATGGAAGAAGTGACAGCATCCACCGCAGAAATACTACGTTTCTGGTATTCGGGCGGACTGAGGGCTACCTGCAGGCAGATAAAGTGTGATGACTGCAACAGTGAATACACTCTAACATCAACATTTGTGGTAAGTGTACACAACTGTACTTTCTCTACTCTGCTGGAGTGAAGCCTGTACTTAGGCTGTTGTTGAGTAGGGTGCTCAGTGTTGAAGCTATTTCTTGCTGGAGATGGTGCAGAATACAGCCTGGGATACTGTCAGGTCCCATGGAAGCTTTGTTCTTTGCCTTGGACACTTGATCTGCGGAGATGTGGGGTGCGTGACAAGTATTGGGGATGTTGAATGGGCCTGGGGGGGATAGGGGGTGGAATTTATGCTGAACCTACCTGCTAGCAGATTGGCTAGGTTAACAGGATCAGTGGAAGTGGTACTGTTAAGTACTAATTCAGAACAAACTCGGGCTTTGCCATGGAGGTTCCTGACATAACTTAAGAAGCCTTTGTGGTTTCCCTTTGTTTCTGAGGCTAGTTTAAATTCATAATTGGCAGTGGAGATTTTCAATAGTGATCTAAGTTGCTTGTTGAGGGTGAGGAGGGGGTTTTTCCAATTTGGAATTTGTTGCTTTTTACCCTTGGACAACAGTTTCTTCCTTTTGTTGTAAAGCTAGTTGATAAGATTATGTCCACCAGACAGGTTTGTGTTTCCTTGAGGAGCAGATTTTAGTTCTGTTTGGTATGGCGGAGTCCATGTAGTTGTACATGTGTTTTTATACTGCATTGGCATAGTTGTCTTCATCCTCTGATGGGGGGGGAGGGGGGCAGTGGTGTGAAGCTACTGATACCCTCCCTTAGGAGGTTGTAGTCAGCTTTTGAGAAGTTTTTTAGCCTTTGTACGGCTGGAGGGGGGTTGGGTGGAGTAGAAACTTTGAATGAGACGGACAGATGGTCTGATCTCACCAGAGAAGAACATAGTGTGGGAGTGGTGCAGCAGTCGCCCAAGTTGGTGAGAACCAAGTCCAGAATGTTATCTTCCCTTGTGGGGGATGAGACGAGCTGGTCTAGTGCATTAGAATTGCGGAAGTCAAGGAATCGTTGGATGAGTGCATTGGTGCAGGAATAGTTCACCCCATCTATGATGGGGTAGTTGAAGTCACCAAGGATCAGGGTGTTAGGGGATACCTTGATGGAGTCAAGTAGGTCCAGGTAGGAGGAGTGGGTGTCCTGAGTCATGGAGGGGGGTCTATAGCTGGCTATAACTTGGATGAGTGTCTTGCCAACTGTCGGTTGCACCTGGAGTATTTCCAGTGTGTCATGCTGGCAAACCGGTCGAGGTGTGCCTGTCCTTAATGAAGACGGAGACTCCACCACCCTTAGTCTTCCCGACCTCATTTTGGGGTTGGAATGTGTGGAATGAGGTATAGCTTGGTAAGGCAGTGGTGCTCTCTGCAGCCCTGAACCAAGTTTCCGTGACTGTACAGACATCGGCATCTTCCTGTGCAAGGAGAACTTCCAGTGAGTGCATTTTCAGCTTAAGGCTCCTAGTGTTAAGCAACATGACCTTGTTTGCTTTTTGACACATCTTTTATGTTGGAGATTTGTCTTTGGGAGATGGCCTAGAAAAGGCACAAATGGGGAGGCAAGAGCCTTGGCCAGGATCCGGAATCTCAGGGGTGACGGGTGGAGGCCATCTCTGGCAAATAATCGAGGCCTGTCAACCATGACATCCCAGGCAGACAAATACAGGAATCCCTTGGAAAGGCACCAGAAACTAAGGCAATTGTTGAAGTCGGTTATTTTTTGTTGGTATTGTGGTGTCATTCTTGGTGAAGGTTAGATGCTTAGGGCTAGGGTCATACCTGGGTTAGACACATGCTCTGAGAACTCAATCGCACCTCTGTCTATATAGTTCAGGGAGGTAAGTCTCAAGTCATTCACATCAACATGGACAATGAGAGAGTCATATTTGTACCTGTTGTGGAGAGACAAGTACGTGCGTAATGTGCTGGATTCTGGCAACTGACAGACAACTGACCTTGACCTTTTCCTTGTCGAGCCTGGCGAGGAGGACAGTGGTGTATCTCACAATTGAGTAGCCGATGACTAGTAGGTTTGGTTTATTGTTCTTTTTTATGGGCTGTGTTTGTGAGACACTGGTGTGTTGTCTTCTGTGTGTTGTGTTTGGTGATGTGTATGGAATGTTTTTGAGTGTATCTTGGAGGTCCCTGGTGTTAAGGTAAGTTTTTATTGAGTTGTAACATTTGCCAAGGAAAAATTAGTTTTATTTTACTTTGAGGGGCCTGGGTGCTTTAAAGTGCATTTTGGTGAATAAATAGACTTTTTTTTATTACTTACATGTTTTACTAACTACTGCTGCCAGGCTTCCATGGGAGATGGGCATCTTTTTCTGCTTTAAACAGAACAACTTACCAGTTCCTCACTTGTTCTTCATATGAATCACTGCTGCAGTAGCCTAGTCTCTATGGGTTATATCTTGCCAAGGATATAACTGCTGGCCAGCTTCCAATGCTTCAGGACATCTTCCACATGCTGAAACAGTTAGTCAGCATGAGCTGAGTTGACTAAAGCTCAGGTTTTGACACCAAGCCCTTAAGAGCTTTCCTGCTGCCTAAAAGCATGCTGCTGTGCAGGCTTTTGAGGATCAACTTTTTTAATGCTATTCTATTGCTGGGCAAATAAGACCCCTTTGGGGGGACTTCCACTCTTGTCAGCCTTGGGAGAAGGGGCAAAGAGTGCCACTCTGCCTAGTTAGGAAGCTGTGCCCATCCCTAGGGATGTTTTTGCAAAAGTGAGTCTGTTTCTTCAGAAATTCTTGTTAAAAAGATATGAAAACTTAGACATATGTCTTCTGTCTCACTCTGGACAGGAGTGATTTACTGGGTTTAGTTCAGGCTCTTGGTCCTTTTTGTATGGCTGTTCCTAGTAAAAGATAAAAGGATTCTTCATTTTTTTAAGAGATTGAATCTCAGTGATTGTGTAGAGACAGACCATTTTCTCTCCACATATTTCTGATTCACATTCTGAAGCAAGTGTGACTTTGGCCAGTCCCTTTTATGAAGGATTCATTTTTTTTCTGAAAGTATTTCTAGAACTGATGACCTTAGCGATCACTCCCTCACATATGTCATTAGAGCTAAAACTCATCAAAACTTACCTACCTCACATAGAACACTATATTCAAAGAAACAATTTAATCCCCAAAGATTTCAAACAGAACTCTCACAATACAATTGGACCCCTCTAAAGCACCTCTCTCTCAACAAAGCCATAGAATATTTCAACTCAGCATTCCTTACAATCCTAAACCACCATGCCCCAAGTCGTACCATTAGAATAAAGACCAGAACAGCACCCTGGCTTACCTCTAATACTAAACAAAAGATCAGGCTTAAAAATAAATCTTGGAAGAAATGGCGCTCCTCTAGAAACCCAACAGACTATCAAACCTTTAGAGAGCTGAGAAACAAAACCAGACAAAAAGAACTACTATGTAGAACTTCAGCAATCCACAAAAAAAGAACCAAAAAGGTTCTGGTCTACTATCAATCATCTACTTACCCCAGGTAAAATAGTAACACCTAACCCACAGAATCTAGACCCTGATAATCCCTCTTTAATAGCCAATAACTTCAATAGCTTCTTTACTACTTCCATACAAACACTAGCAAGCCATTTATCCCCTGATGCTTCCCAACTGATCTTAAGTAACACCAACAACGTCATTCCTTCCCTTCAACTTCAACCCATACCCACCTCCTACATACAATCTCTCTTACAAAACTTAAACCCACTATCCCTCAGCAGATAAGCTTCCTGCTGAATTCCTTCAGGTAGCAGCAAAGCTATAGCCTACCCTGTTTCGATCCTAATAAACAGATCCATAAAAGAAAGTGATTTTCCAGCAATCTGGAAGATATCACACATCATACCCTTACATAAAGGAGGCAAATCCACTGACCTCTCTAACTACCAATAGCACTATTATCTCCACTAGCTAAAATCATGGAAAATGTATACACAAACAACTACTTAACCATCTCCTTCAAAATAACCTACTAGCAAACACTCAACATGGATTTAGACCCTCACATAGTACGACCACTGCACTACTTTCCTTTACTAACACAATAAACTGTAACCGTAATAATAACAAACTAACTGCTTCTCTTTTCCTAGACCTGTCAAAAGCCTTCAACATGGTCAACCATAAACTTCTCCTACACATACTAAACTCACTTGCCTTGGATTTTTCCTCCTTAACGTGGTTCTCATCCTACCTTGAAAACCGACAACAAGCAGTACTCTGGAAAAATTCTCTATCTGCTCTACTACCTATCTCCTTAGGAGTACCTCAAGGATCAATATTAGGCCCACTCTTATTCTCTATCTTTATTAATGATCTTCAATCATCTATCCATAACACTACCTGCATACAATATGCAGATGATTCTACCATCATCTGTACAGCTCCCACCCAATCTGAACTCCAGTCACTCACACAATCTACCTTTTCAACCGTTGTACAATGGTTCTCTAAAAGATGTCTCCTTCTCAACTCCAAGAAAACAAAACTATTACTATTCTCACCTACCCACAAATCTCCTCAACTACATTTTACTATTACTGCAGCTGACAATTCTCTTATCTCCCCAGACTCTACTACCAAGCTGCTTGGTGTTACTATTGATAATAATCTTAACTATGATTGTCATATCAATAACACTATAAAAGCAGTAAATAAAAAGATAGGTTCACTGTACAGAATAAAACCCTTCCTTACTCCAGAAGCACGGACCACCTTAGCTCAATCACATCTTATCTCCACCCTACTGTATGCTTCCTCTATTTACACCAATCTCTCTAAAGGTAACCTGAAAAAACTAACTACATCCTATCATAATATAGCCCGTTTTGCCACAGCATCCCAGTACAGAACTCACCACTGTAATAACTTAAAACAATTACAATGGTTAGAACTATCTAACAAGCTTATCTATCAACAACTCTTAATTACACATAACATTCTTCATCAACCAACAAAAACACCAGCTCTCAGTAACCTCCTTACTCCCTACAAAAACTTGAAACAGTTGCGATCTGCCGAAAAGATACAAGTCACCACAACTAGAATTACAAATTCAGCAGGTAACTGTCTATTTTCAAACTCCATAGGGAAAATATGGAATAACCTCCCCCCACACATTACCTCACTAGACTCCTTTCAACTTTTCAAAAAACAACTTCTATTACATCTTAACAACTTCTGGCTCTGCTCCTGTACCAATCCAGACTAAATGACTTCTTCGCTCTTCAGCCATACCTCCCTACGTAAAAATCACTATCTTTCCCTGCTATTTCAAATGACTAAATTACTGTACTGTTCTAAAAAAAAAAAAAAAAATATGAATATATAGCTTAGGCTATTTGTTTTTTACCTGTTTTTTTTCACTGTATTTTCTACTACACTAAAATGTATGCATTGTTGCTTAAATGTTTAACCTTGTTTTAATTGTGGAGCTTTTCTCCCCGGGCCTCCACTGAAAATGGAAATTATCCAGCTGGACTAGCCCGGTCAACAAATGTAAAATAAAATAAAATAAAATAAACTAAATCCATTGTTTCACTGGGGGGAGCGATGTTTCTCAGTCTCTCGGAAAGTATTCTGATTTGTTACAATTGGTATTTCCAGAACCTACTGATTTTCCTGCTGTTCTTTCTGCTTTGGAGGATGTTTTTGTCACAGCCTGTAACTTTCCTGACAGCCATCCTGCTGCATTCATGAAAGCAGACGCACTGTATAAAATTTCTCAAGCTTTTGAGTTTTTATTCGTTCAGCTCATATCAGACCCAACTTCTGTTAAACACTTTGTTAATACTAATCTCTCTCCTTTAGACAATGATATGAAAGCTTTTGATAGATTTGGGGAAAAAAGTGTAATCTTCTGCAAACTATCAAGCTTATATGTTGAATTTTATGCTTGCCTCTTGTTGAGAGTGTGAGGAATGTTTTAGCATCTGTTTCCTCTCCTGAGGAGAACTGCTTTGTCTAACTTTTTGCTTCTGTATCTCAAGTGGCTGCCCTTTGTTTGAAATGCACATTTGATCCTGCTGATGCCACTTCATAGGCTGCTGCCACTGGAACTGTTATGAGGAGGTTTGCCGGGCTGTGATCTGGGAGGTTTTCAGATCTCAAAAAATGAAATTTTGAAGTTTGTCTTGGATAGAATTGGATTTCACGTTGCCTTTTCTGTCCGATCCTCCACAGCTGGGTCTTTGGATCAGACTTTGGCCACCTCAGACTCTAAGATTTACAGCTCAGGCTCTTCCCCTTACCCATAATCTCTTCATAGCAGCAACATTACCTCAAATCTCATTTGTTGCTCGTTGAGTTCAGACGTAATTCACAAGCTGAGGCTCGGGTTTGCCTTAGCTAAGTTGCTTCGTGTTTCTCAAGGATTTTTTATTATTGCATTGGGAGATTCTCTTTTCCTTTTCCTATCTATGATTATATTCTATTTTGTACCTTCCCATACCCTCCCAAAGGAAAATCTTTGCACTTGCCTGAAGTCGGCACCCTTTTTCTTACTGTTTTCTTTCTGTCCTTTCCATTGGGTTAGTATTAGTAATACCATTGTTAATAGTTTTTATTATAAAAAACTTGTTTGCCTTTTTTTGTCGAGTGGTTTGCTAATACCATTGTTGGTAGTTCCTCTGCTGTTTCTTTAGCATTTAGTCTCTGTCATGGCAGGTAAACCTTCAGGCTTTAAGAAACTTCTGGCATGCAGCCACAAGCTTCCCAATTCAGATGCGCATGAAAAGTGCATCTACTGCTTAACATCTGCACATTTGGGGGAGGGACTGCTCAATTTGCATGGCCTTTTGAGCACTGGGCTGTTAATGAGTGCTGGAATAAATTAGTATTAAAGGGTCTTCTTCCCGAATCTACAGGGGGATTCTTCTGAAGTTGCTTCTTGAGCCTGCCGTTCTGGTAAGAAACTACTGGATAAGCATAAAGGGGAGAAGAGTGATAAACCCAAGGAAAAGGGCAAAGAAATGAGGACACAACCCCCCCCCCCACCACCACCACTCTCCTTTGACTCCATTTTCTGCTCCTGCCACCAAAAGACCAAAATTGTTAGATCCTGCCACTCCTTCGGGTCTGTCTTCAAGGAAATCAAGAACTCCACCCTTACCTGAGCCAAGGTTCTCACCAGAACTAGTCTCCCCTAGATTGCATTCTCCTTTTCTGCAAAAGAGATCTGTTCAGAGGTTGTATAGGGCACCTTCACCCTCTTCTTCCTTGAAATCCATTAAGTCTACTAGGATCTTGACAGAGGCTGACATGGGTAGAGTGAAGAGGAAGTTCCTCAGAACCAAATTTAGCTGGGGGTTCTCCTGTCTGTCTGCTGTCATTCCTGTGAGCTTTGGATATTTCCTCCTTGCCTATGGCTGCTCTTGCCCCAGTCTAACTTAGTGCTTTGAGGAGTCAAGATCTGAGTTGTCACCCAGAGTCGTCCATGTTGGATCTGAGAATGTGGCCATCTTTGGCTTCCACTCTGATCCAACTGTCTCTGGCTGTTTTGGATCAAAATGGATCCGGGAGCCAAAGCTTTGGCTGTGGGTCTGGGGTGGGGGATTTCAACTCTGAAGTTGTTGGAACTGTCCTTTCATCTTGGAGCCCTATTGTTAGATAACAACACTGGCCCTTGTCTTTGAGCAGGGTCTGGGAGGTTCCATCAATCGGGAATGATCTTGGATTATCCCTCCAGCATCTGCCTTCAAAGTAATCTGGGGAGCTGTCTGCAGTGTTGAACAGATTTTTCTTCCCCTCCCAGGTTCTCCCTCCCCACAGTGAATAGCCCTGGGATCTGTGCCTTCACACTCTGTCCCGTCGGGACAGCCAGTTCCTATTAGCTGTAAAGCTGTACCTACTTAGGATACCCTTCAGTATTCCGAGATCTGTCTGGAACATGCTCCACTGATGCCCCTCGGAAATGTGTACAAGAGGCAACACTGACTAATGGTAGCGGTCACTCACAGAAGACTTATTTTGATGGAGGAGTCCTACAGATCACTAGTTGAGGATGTCTCATTAGGAGACAGATCATCCAACTTTTGAGACAGAGAGAAGGTTGATCTTCCAAAGCCCTGTCCCCAGGAGGAGTCTGTTTTCTGAGGCTTTTGGAACAGGCTTGGCTACTTCCTGGGTGGTTCCCCCAGCCAAAGAGATGGTGGATCTCTATTCTTGGTGGGTTGGGAGGATGGCCTAATGGTTAAGGTGTTTGCCTTACAAACAAAAGCTGCAGGGTTTGAGTCTCACAAGGGATAATTGGCTAGCTTAAAATGGCTCGTAAGGGCAGTTAGCTTAGTACTAACCTATGAACCTATGGTCTCCCTGACCTGTTCTGCCCTGATCCCCACTGAACAGGGTGAGTCTCGGAGCCGAAGTGTTGTGTTGGATTTGGGAGGTGGTTGACTTCGATTCAGAGTTTCTTGGAGCCGTGACTCCCCCTTGGAGCTTCAGCGCTGTACAGCTAGGCTCTGATTCCCTCCTCAGAGAAGAGATCTGGGAGGGGTGGAGAATCAGCTGAGCTGAGAGCGTCCACTCCAGTGAGGTTCGTTTCTACTTCTCCTGGTCTCTCTGCTTTTGAAATAGTGGGAAGGGCTTTTTTCCATTCAAGGGCATTTTTGACTCAAATCCTGGGATCCTGTCTCTCTTCCTCCATCAGATTTGAGCTGTAAGCCTCATCAATCTACTCCAAAGGGATAGCCAGCCCATAAGAGCTTCCAGTCAGTTCCTACTCAGGAACTTCCCATTTCTTCTGATAGCGCTCCAGTGCATAACCACTAAAGAGACTCCTTGTAAGAGATTGTGCAAGAGGAGGCACTTGGATTGCCTTCATGAATCTTTGACCAAAGACCCCACTTTTGATGAGGGGGAAGGGTCCCCAAGATTACCACCAGAAATTGTCTCCTTTAGAGACATTTTAGAGATCCTGCACCATAAAGGTGGTTGGTCCTCCTAAAGCCCTTGCCATGAGGAGTTGGTGTCAATGCCTGGCCCATCTAAGTTTTGGGTTACTCCCCTGGCAGATAACCTTGTGGACCTTGTCTCCTGCCAGGCTTGAAAAGAACCAGATACTGTAGAACCTACCCCATGTCAACTAGACAACATCCTGGGAGCCCCTAAAGACAGGCAGTTTTGGAGTAAGGGAATCCCTGTAGATGCCATGATTGTTGCTGCAGCCACTAAAAAGGAACTAGATGAACAGAGTTCTACTGTTCCTCCTCCTAATAGAGAGTTTAGGGGGTTGGACAGAAATGGGAATCTCATTTGTGCTTCACTATCTTTGCCTTGCGGTTGCTTAACTACCTGGCACACTTTACTAGGCTGCAGAAGGACTTGATAAAGAAACTCTCTAGGTCTACCCCAGGATCCATGTCGGCCGAGGAAGAGAGAACATATTCCTTCCAATTGGACATTCTACAATCTATCAAATACTTCCATGAGGTTAATTTCTCACGCAGTTGAATGATTATCTTCATGTTTCACTGTTGCAGTCATCACGTGTGGGTTGTCCCTGCTGTGGTAGCCCTCGGCCGGCCCGAATACCAGAGTCAGTGTTTTTTTGCGGTGGCTGCTGTCGCCTATATTCTGACTTCAGGTCGTCAGTGCTAGAACGTGAGGTGGCTGACGTCATTACATCAGTCATTCTTGTCGTGGAGCCCGTAGCAGAAGCAGTTTGCATGAGTGCCAGTCGGTCGCTACCAGAAGTTGAATTTCAGCTGAATATGTCTAAATCTAAGTACCCCGTTGGGGATCCTTTTTTTCTTGCTCTAACCAATGTCCGAAAAAGTTAACCGTTGTCTCGCCTGTGGAAAGCAGACCCCACACCGAGACTTCCATTCTTACTGCGTCACTTGTTTAGGCCCAGACCACGATGTCCCCTGTTGTTGCTTCTGTGCCCTCTTTAATGTGAGAACCATTCGCCGTAGAGCTCTTCTTGTAGACTGTTATTTTCATGTTCCGTCTTCACATTCTGATATGGCGCCCATCAGCCAACAATCTGTGGGCATTCCAAAAAAAACGTAGAGATAAAGATAGAGACAGACCACACAAGGCTAAGCCTTCCGACGACACTACCGCTAAGCAGGTCGCCAGTTCTCTGGAATTCAGTGAGGTGCTTTCGCAGCCCTGATGCCCGATTCGATATCTACACAGGCCTCTACCGAGACCCTTTCAGAGTCCAATATGCAGCAGAAATTTTCTTCTTCTTCCGATCTTTTGGCAGTCTCTGCCTCGGTTGAGTCCAGAGCCACGACGCAGGCAGCGGCTTCCGAGGAGGCCTTTTGCACTACCGAATCTAGAGAAAAACTGACATCTTCGCATCCAACTACCGTTTCTCTCAGGCCTAGAAGCCAGGCCACTTCTAGGAAATTTGTTTCTAGCTACCATCTTGCTACTGCTCCACCACCCCAAGCACGAATGCTTAAAATGGTGGAGGATCTCATCTCCCTTATCCGGGGTAGGCAGGCCACTACTTCTAAAAGGAAAAGGCACCCTTCCCCAGAAATTGACAGAGCAGGATTCTGAGGAGTCTGACTATTCAGTTTTTGAAGAGGAACAGCATCCCCTAGCTGCTTGTGAGGATTCAGATGCAGAGGAAGCCATCCCTTTTGCCTCCCCTCCAGAGGACCTTTCCTTTGGCGAAAACTTTCACTCCCTCAGGCAACATTTCCAATGGGAATCTCAGGACTTTCCACAGACTAGGAAAAGACTTAGAAAGTTTCTGGACCTGCCCCAGCACAGGCCCCTGGCCATCCTCCCTATTTTAGAAGTGTTGGATGATGTTTTCCATGAAGCCAGCTTGGCCCCTGATGCCCTCCCTCCTGCTCCCAGTAAATCTGACAGGTACTACAGAGTACCGGATTCTCACAAATCCCTGTACAGAAATCTTGCTGCAGACCCAGAGGGACTTAAAGGAGCTAAGATTAGTTCTGCCAAGAATCCTCTTCCTTCTGATAAGGACTCCAGGGCTCTGGACAGATGGGTAGAAAAGTATACACCTCTGCAACCTTCGCTATCAGAGCACTCAGTTGTCAGTTCCATATGTTAAAATATCAACAACACACTAACAATTAAAACCGAAGATTGCTACCTTTCCTGACTGTGCCAATTTAAAAGAGTTGGCAGATTTACTGCACTCATAAGTTCATAGGTAGGTACTAGGCTATTGGCCCTAGAGCCTATATAAGCCTAGTCAAAAAGGTATCCTGGCTTTCGTCACTCAAGAAAATTATTTTCCTGTGTCCCTGTTGAGCAGAACCACAGAGGTGATCACCAGGGTGAATTTCCTATTTCCCATCCAATCATCAAGATTTTTCTTGAAGAGTGCTAATGAGGAGCTTTGTTTGATATAGATAGGTAGTTTGTTTCAGAGTATGGGAAGTCTCTGGGACAGGAATCTATCCCTCCATCATGTTCTGCTTGTTGTCGTGACAAGGTTAAGTCCCTAGAGCATGTAGCTCAGAGAGATTGGGATTTCTTTAAGTGGAGCATGTCCAACAGCTCTGGGTTTGACATAGCTTTGTATGTTATGCAGAGATCGCTTCTGAGTAGGCGATATGCGACGGAGTAAAGCTGGAGTTTAAGACTGTCTGCGTAGGACATTTGTTTGTGACCGGTAATCCTCTCTGAGGTATTTCTGCGGCCTTTCCAGTTGTTGGAGATATCTTGTGAGGTACATACTAAAAGGGGTGTTGTACTCTATAATGGGTCTAATGAGTGACGAGTAGAGGGGAACAGTGACCTCTTTTTTCCTGGATGCGAAACCTTTTGTGATGAGGTGTGCCACATAGAAGGATTTCCTGACTACTGTGGTGATGCGATTATCAAAGGAGAGACTACTGTCCACCTGTGTCCCAAGGTCTCTTATCATACTTTCGGTGTTAAGTAGACTACCACCTATGTGGTAGCTCATGGGTACAGAGTTTTCATCAAAGGGGATGACAGTACACTTTTTGGCATTGAGCATGAAGCCATGGCTTTGACACCAGGCATCTGTCTCAATGAGGCCCCTTTGTAGGATGTCCACATTGTTAGGAGTTTCGATTATGGCTCCTAGTTTGCAGTCATCTGGAACTTCGTTAGCCAAAGACCTTCTGTGTTTGCCTGTACTTCAGAAAAGTAGATACCAAACAGGAGAGGACCCAGAACAGAACCATGTGGTACTCCACTTGTCACTGGTCTGAAGTCGGATTTGGAGTCTGCCACTTTCACAGTGTGGGTTCTGTCAGTGAGTCAGTTGGCGACCCATCTTGTGACATACGGATTTATACCTAGTTTAGTGAGTTTATCTATAATTCCAGAGTGGGGGATGGTGTCAGAAGCCTTGGCGAGATCTAGATAGGCTGTGTGAACCACCTTACCCTCATCTACGGCTTTGGTGACTGCTTCAAAGAAGTCTGTCAGGTTTAGGAGATATGATCTGCCTTTTACAAACCCGAACTGGGTAGGGTCCAGAGTTTGGAGATTACCAATGTCTTTGTTTATAGGTTCCATGATTATACGTTCCATGGCCTTGCAGACCAGGCTCGTTAGGCTAATGGGGTGGTAGTTCCCGGGGTCCGTGGTGGCTCCCCCTTTGTGGAGTGGGATAACCGTCGCTGTGAGCCATTCAGTGGGCACAAAGCCTGAGGTGAGGCTATGATTGAATATGGTGCTTAGGTGGGGTGCCAGTTCATTCTGCAGTTCGTGTAAAACACAACCTGGGATGTTGTCAGTTCCCATGGATGCTGTGTTCTTGGCTTTGGAGAGTGTGATTTTTACCTGTGCAGCCGTGATTGCAGGAACTTTGCATTTATCCGGTATAGAGATGAGCCCTTTAGGGGGTGACAAGGGGGTAAAGTTAGCACTGAACCTATCTGCCAGGCTGTTGACAATATCAGTTGGTTTTGTATATTTAGTGCCATTGTGCTGTAACTCGGAGCAGATCTGAGTGTTGCCATTGAGATTCTTGACATAGCTATAGAATGCTTTGTGGTTGTCTTTAGAATCCATGGCGATTTTGTTTTCGTAACTAGCTTTGGAGGATTTTATGACGGATCTCAGCTTCTTACTGAGGCTGACCAGGGAGTTCCTCCAATCATGGAATTTTTTTTTTTTTGCAACAGTTTTGTTCATCTGTTGTAGAGTTTTTTTATGGTAGGGTACCTCCAGATTAGCTTCCTTTTTTTTGGAGGATAGCATCTTGGTTTTGTTGGGGATAGCATGATCCATGCACTCGTGTAAGTGCTTTATAAAGTGCATTTCTGCAGGACTCAGCAGTCGTACCTCTATTGTCTGTGTGCATGAGTGTCGTGAAGTTTGCCACTTCTGTCTTAAGAAGCGTGAAGCTGGCTTTGGAGAAATTTTTTATGGTGGTTTCCCTAATGGGGGTTGAGGGCGGGATGTGGATGTCTAGGGTGATTAGCTTGTGGTCGGATCTTTCCAACGAGGAATTGACCTCTGGTGTGGAACATCGGTCGCCCATGTTGGTAATGACCAGGTCTAGGATATTGTTGCCCCTGGTGGGGATGTGGATAAGTTGATCCAAGGCGTTGGAATTTATGAATTCCAGAAAACATTGAAAAAAGAGTTCGTACATGAGTAGTTTTCCCAGTTAATGGTGGGGTAGTTGAAATTGCCCATTATTAGGGTGTTGTGTTGTATCCTAATATTTTCCAGTGCATCAAGAAATGAGGAGTGGAAATCCTGGGGCATGGTGAGGGATCTTTAGCAAGTTATAATTTGAATTGCTGTCTTGCCCAGAGTTAGTTGCACTTGGATAATCTTGGATGCATTATGCTGAGCAACTAGCCTGGAGGTGTGGTTATCCTTAATGAATATGGACACGCCTCTGCCTTTAGTGTTTCGGTCTAGGTTAGGTGGCCGAAAGGTGTGGTATGAATTATAGCCTGGTAATGCAGGGGTGCTCTATGGAGCCTTGAAACAGGTCTCTGTCACTGCAGCGATGTCGATGTTCTCCATTTTCAAGAGTGCCTTGAGTGAATGCATTTTGAGGTTTAGATTTCTAGCATTGAGTGGCATTACCCTCAGATTTTGCTTGCTTGTACCTGTTACGGTGGTGAATTTGTCATTGGAACCTTGCCTAAAAAAGCACTTTGGGGTGGCAAGAGCCTTAGCCAGTATCCGGAATCCCAAGGGTGACAGGTGCAGGCCATCTCTGGCAAAGCATCGTGTTCTGTCGATCATGTCGTCCCAGGCAGACAGATACTGCATCCCCTTAGAATGACACCAGAAGCTTAGCCAATTGTTGAAGTCAGTCATTTTGTCCTTGTACTGTGGTATCATTCTGGGTGATGGCAGGATGCTACTCAGGGCTGCGGTCATACCTGTCTGGGCTACAAGATGGGAGAGCTCCTCCATGTCTCTTTTCATGTAGTCCAGGGAGGTACATCTCTGGTCATTCACACCAACATGGACTTGTGGAATGACCTGAGTGCGTGCATTATGTGGCGGATCCTGGCAGCTGAGAGTAACTTTCTCCTTGTTTAGCCTGGTGAGTGGAACATCAGTGTGCCTGACTAGAGTCACCTATGACTAGAGTGATGGGTATGTTGTTATGCCTTATGGGCTGTGGCTGAGTGGCACACTGAGTTTGTGGGCTATGTGTCATTGCGGATGTGTTTGGGGGGGTGGAGGTTGATTGCATTTCTGCTTTGGGGATCTCTGTTGCTTGAGCAAATTTTTATTGAGAACCTCCTCGAATGTAGGTGTGTTCTCTGTTTCTATGTGTGTGTTCTGGTGGTGTAGGTTTTGAGGGACTATGTGATGAGTGTGGTGTAGTGCAAGTGTTTACCTTCTTCTCTTGACTGTCTAGTCCAGTTTTGGGTGAAGAGAGCTTTGCTTCCAGTTTGGCTGTTTAAGTGCATCTCTCACAGGTTGTAGTGTTGTGTGGTAGGAGGAGAGGGCAGTCTGTGTACATGAGGCTATGCATACACTCTGCTTATCAAGTGGCCAAACACTCATTACAATGTGGATATGACGCCCTAGAAGCCTCTAGCAGGGCAGCACTGACAGGATCTGTTATTAGGAGATATGCATGGCTGAATGAACAACCTGTCCCTGATCATGTCCAGTCTAAACTTATTTGATACACCCCTAGATAAGGAGCGCTTGTTTGGGGCAAAAGCAGAAGAGTTGCTTAAAAAGATGGAAGACAAAGCAAAATCTATGCAAACAGTAAAAGATTTCTTTCAAGTTCAAGCTCCCAGATTCAGCAGGAACTTTGCCTGTAAGCACTGGGCCTTCCCTGCACCTAGCAGACAGGGCCAAGGTAAGCCCCACAGGGACAGAGCATCCAGGCCTCTATCCCAGGGCCAGCAGAGAAGCAAGCAATGGACCGTTTCAGTCTCTAAGGCAGGGAGTTCTAAGCCAGCCTTCTATGGCAAACACTCACAATGACTCCCCCTCCCCTCTCTGCCCTCCCTACTCTCATCAAAAACTGAGCAAGACTCTCCCTCTTCGAAGACAGTTGGCTTTCTGTAACAAAGGACCAATGGGTCTTAAAGATTATTTTTCAGGAATACAAATTCTCTTTCAGCGAACTCCCAATTTCAATAGGGTACCCAGACTTATCTCCAAATCAGTGGGCAGAGACATTGAAATGGGTCCAAACTCTCATATCCCAGGGGGCAGTAGAACCTGCCCCCTCAGATCAAACAGGCAAAGGGTTTTATTCCAGACTATTCCTTGTTCCCAGCAAAGAGGGCACTTGATGCCTTATCCTCAATCTATCCATTCTGAACACCTCCCTGGTGGTCCCTGGATTCAGAATGCTAACTTTGCAGCAGCTGCTGCCTATGTCAACAAAAAATGCATGGCTAGTGACCCTAGACCCAAAAGATGCCTACCTCCACAATCCCCATCAGTAAGTCATGCAGAAAATTCCTCTGCTTCAGAGCAGGCTCACAGCACTTTCAATTCTCTGCGCTGCCCTTTGGCTTATCTACTGCTCCCAGAGTATTCACCAAATGCTTGGCCCCGGCCATAGCATTCTGCAGACAGCAAAGTATACAAATTTATCCTTACCCAGATGACTGCATCATTCAGGCAGAGTGCAAAGAAAAGCTGCTCCAGGACCTTCTGTTTGTGAAATCGCTGCTAACTTCCCTAGGGTTCACCATCAACGCAAAGAAATCAAAACAAAACCCCACTGGGAAGTTCATTTTCTTGGGAGCTGTGCTAGACACAGCATCCCAAATGGCTTTCCTTTCCTCAGAAAAGCAGAGCTTCCTCCATCTCTACTTTACCGAGCTGGCTTCTAGAAGTCACCTCACTGCGAGGAAGTTCTGCAAGCCCTGGGATACATGGCATCTTGCAACCTCCTCATTCCCTTGGCCAGGCTTCACGTGAGAAAACTTCAGTGGTACTTAAAGAACCTTTGGTGCCAGCACTCTGTCCCTAGAGGTCTCTCTCCCTCTGATCCCATGTATAAGAGCTGAGTTTCTCTGGTGGGCAGAGGCCTGTTCCAGGAACAAGGGTCTTCCCTTCATCCTCAGCCTTATGGCCAGACCATCACCACCGACACCTCAGACATTGCTTGGGGCGCTCACCTAGCAGGCAGGTGCACCCATGGTCTTTGGGATGCCCAGCATGTACTCTTGCACATCAATCCGAAAGAAATGATGGCAGTACAAAAGGCTCTTGAGATCCTTCAAACCCCATCTCAGGCCAGAGGTTCTCCTTATAAAAAGACACCACCACAGAAATGTGGTACATCAGCAAACGGGGGGGAGCAATCTTGCCTCTTCTGCAGGTTAGCCATGAGCCTCTGGCTTACGGCCACCTCCATGGGTCTACACCTAATTACCCAATACCTACCAGGGGACAACACCCTGACAGACCACCTAAACAGAAACTTCTTTGACCCCCTTGAATGGCAGCTCCACAGGGACATTTTTCTGCAAATCACTGTGGAAGTGTCTCTCTTTGTCTTGCACCTCAACGACCAGTGCAAAGGTTCTGTACCAGGGAGTACACCTCCTAACGTGAAAGGTAGATGGCTTGACCTTTCCTGGAACTCACTCTTTGTGTATGTGTTCCCTCCCCTTCCCCTTATTCCCAAGGTACTGATCAAAATAAGGGAGCAGAGACCAAAGGCCATCCTCATTGCTTCAGATTGGCCCAGACAGCTTTGGTACCACTTACTGCGCAGCCTGACCTTGCCAACCCCCAAGCAGCTTCCCCTGATCTCAGACCTCTTGACCCAGGTGAGGAGGAAGATACTGCACCCAGACTTAGACTCTCAATCTTTCAGCATGGCTTATACCTTAAAAGCTAACAAGGAGTCCCTGTTAAGCAAACGGGTCCTAGACATAATCACAGAGGCCAGAAGGCCCCGCACCAGAAAATCATACACAGAGAAATGGAAAAGATTCTGCTCCTGTAACCAATCAAAAAGAGCCAGTACCTCCCATCCTTCCATCCCTCTTATCTTGGATTACCTAGCTGAGTTGCTCAATAGTGGCCTCTCTTTCTCCTCTATTAAAATCTATGCCTTAGCCATTTCTGCCCATTATGATTCAGACCCACTCCTCTTCTCTCATCATTTGATTGATTAAGCAATTCCTCAGAGAGGCTTCATATCAGACCTCCCAGAAGGTTTCCCACGCCACCCTGGGACCGGAGTTATGTTCTAGAAAAACTAACCTTACCTTCTTTCGAACCTTCTGCTTCTGCAGAATTAAAATACCTCTCCTGAAAGACTGCCTTACTGCTAGCTATCACCTCAGCCAGAAGGGTATCAGAACTTCAGGCTCTGATGGCTGTTGAGCCCTTCATCATTTTCAATGCAGACAGGGTCTCCCTGAGGACTAACCCCTCCTTTATGCCCATGGTGGTATCTGATGTGACCCTCAGCCAGGCCATTCACCTACCCATCTTCTTTCCCAACCCTCAAAACAAGGGGGAAAGAATTCTTCACTCGCTAGATGTGCACAGACGACTCGGATACTATCTGGACCCTACTAAACTGTTTGGAAAAACAGACCCAACTACTTGTCAGCTTTGCCCCTGGAGCAGAGGGAAGCCCATTTCCAAATTGATATCACACTGTATCCATTTCTGCTACAGACCCCCCCCCCCAAGTCTATCCATACCCATTCCACTAAGATAGCCTCCACTTCCACAACCTTCCTCAGAGGAGTCCCCACCAGGGACATCTTGGAAGCTGCCACCTGGACCTCTGTCCATACCTTTACAAACCATTACCACCTACCTCTTTTTTTTCTAAGTCTAGGGCAGGGTTTGCCTCTGCAGTTTTGCAGGGCCTGCTGACCCATGCCTTGGGCTCTAACCTCTCCTCAGCTTTGGGAGTCCTCCCACAGGTGATGACTGCAACAGTGAAACATGAAGAACATGGTACAGTTGTGTACACTTACCATAAATGTAGATGTTCGAGTGTATTCATTGTTACAGTCCTGGTTTCCCTCCCTGCATCCCCCATATAGCATCTTCCCCTAGGGGGGCATAAGCTTCCCACAGTGGCTTTTTGCCACCAGGACCACTTTTCATTATTTCCTTGTGCTTCTGATGGGTTAGAGCAAGAAAAACTGATATAATGATGCCAGCTGCCTTGCATCATAGCATTGATGACCTGACGTCAGAATACAGGTGGTAGCGGCTGACGCAAAAATCATTGACTCTGGTATTCGGGCTGGCAGAGGGCTACCACAGCAGGGATAACCCACAGGTGATTACTGCAGCAGTGAATACACTCTAACATCTACAATTATGGTAAGTGTACACAACTGCACTCTTCTCACTGGCTGCTGGTTCAGGCATGGCCGTTAAGAGACCTGCTTCAATGAGCATATGTGATTTTTGCAGAGCTCTTTAAATCCTCATTCATCCATGTTGCCTTTGATGGATCTTCCCTGTTTGGGCCCACAGTTAAAGCCACACTTTCCCACAGTGAGTGAGATGGAAAGACCTTGTCTGCTTTTGGAATCCATTGCTTTAGCCAGCAGAGACCTTTTTTTCAAGAATCAATGCAGTGTTAAGAAAATGTGGCTTTGAAAATCTCAAGGACCTTTTCAAGACTTGCATGGGGATTTTTCTTCCAGAGGCAGAGGGGGAAATAACAATGGAAGATGCCGTCCTCTTGGCAGAGGGGGTGAACGCAGAACCAAGGGTCCCAAGACTCTTTCTCGGATGGTCCTTTTCAGAACTCCTGAAAGGTTACCTGACTGTTCCTGTCAGGAGGCAGTTGGGGGGTGTTTATCCTTGCACCTAAAAGCCTGGACAGCTATCAAAAAAGACTCCTAGGTTTAAAGGATTATATCCAAAGGATATTACATTCCCTTTTCACAAAGTCCTTCACAGAAGAGATGTCTCCTCGGTGTTCCACCCAGTCAGAGGGATTTGGCATCCCTAGAAATTCAAAAGCTGCTAGAAAGAGTCCTCCAAAAGGTGTCACCAGACCAATCAGGATTCGTAATTTGCTCAAGGTTTTTTTTTTAGTGCTAAAGAAAGCAGGAGACCTGAGACCTATTCTGGATCTCATTATCTGAATCCGTTTGTGAAGAACTCCAAGTTCCTGATGATCACGGTTCAGTCCATTCTGTCTCCTCTACAGAAGGACAACTGGATGTGCTTTATAGATCTTCAATATGCATAGTATCACTTCAAAACAAAGTGCTGCTCTCGAAGATATCTGCCCTTTCAGCTGGGAGCCATCCATTACCGGTTCAGAACCCTGCCCTTCGGTCTCACCACCACCCTCAGGGTGTTCAGTAAATGCATGGCAGTGATGACAGCTCATATCAGACTGCACAGATTCAGAGTGTTTCTTTGCGTAGATGATTGGCTCCTTTCAGCACCAGCCAAGCATCTAATAGACAAGACCAGGGATTACTTTCTCCATTGGTGTCCATTCCTAGGGATCACAGTTGATCTTTCCAAGTCCCATCTTCAACTAGTTTACGTTTTGGAGTTTATAGGAGCTTACATTAGTCTGTTTGCATTTTTATCAAAGCAGAGTTTATACTTTAAGATAGCATGTCAGACAGATTCTAGAGCATCCCTGTCCTCCAAGCAAGATTGGTTCTTTAAGCCTTTGGTTCGATAGCTGCAGTGATCACCCTGCTACCTACAACTCGTCTTCACATTAGAGTTCTCCAATGAACCCTGGCAGTACAATGGATTATGCATCAGCAGCCTTTGAAACCTCCTATAAAAATTTTGCAAGCCTGCAAAGATTCCCTGCTTTGGTGGATGCTGTCCAATTAGGTTCATCAGAAACGTCCCTTTATCCTTCAACCCCTGAGGGCTATGTTGACCACGGACTCCTCCCATTTGGGGTGGGGGGTGGGGCATTTCTTGAGAAGGACTGTTCCAGCCACGTGGTCCCCAGAAGAGACCAATTTGTATATCCATGCTTTAGAGATGAGAGCGGTCCTATTTGCACTGCAGGCCTTTCATAACTCTTTCCCTCTAGGAACATTTGCTATTCAGACCGACAGTATGACACTGGTTTGGTAAATAAACAAATGGGAGAGGGGCACTGAGAAGCAGTGAGAGTCAGGCATGGAAATCCTATTTAGCTGACAAACTCAGCAGGATCGTCCTGATGCTGCATGAGTGGTCTGTCAATCATGCAGCAGGTTCCTTGCTCTAAATCTCCCTCAGGAGGAGTAACCGAGAGATGCTCTAGTCCACGCTTGGCTCTCCGGTCTGCTTTACACTTCTCCTCTCAATATCCAAATTTCTCCAGAAAGCACAACAGTTGGAAGAGCAAGGTAATCCTCATTGCCCCTTTTTGGCCTCGGCAGGTATGGTTCCCATTTCTGTGGTCTCCTCTCCTATGCCCACTGTGGACACTGGACCCCTGTCAGATCTACTGTCACACCCATCGGGAATGATTCATCCGGATATTCAAGGCCTCAAATTGACTGCATGATTTCTCCAATTCCACTGATGTCTAGACAGTCTAGACTTTCTTGTCCAGTTCACCACATCTTATTTTCATCCCAGAAACCTTCTACGAGAAAAAATTATAAAAGTAAATGGAAGAGATTTTCCTCTTGGGCGGAACAGAGAAAGTTGGATCCAATTCTTGTTGTGTTAGAATTTCTTGCATCAGTCTTTCAAGGTGGTGCCATTTTCTCCATCATAAAAGTTCAGCTCGCAGCCATATCTGATTACTATGCAGGACAGTAATACCTTTCTAAAATAATGTAAAGCATTCCTTAAGGGTACCCTGCTGCTTAGATCTACAATTAAAGATCCTACTCCACCTTGTGATGTTAATATTCTATTGCAAACTTTAATTCACCCCCCCCTTTTGAGCATTTGGCTAAATCAGATCAAAAATTCTTGTCTTGGAAAACAAGTTTTCTTGTCGGTATTACATCTACAAGGCAAGTTTCTGAACTCCAGGCACTCTCTTCAAAACTGCCTTATTTGATTTTTTACATATTAACAGAGACAGAGTGAATTTATGTACAAACCCTTCCTTTTTGCCAAAAGTTGTCTCTGAGTCAAATACAAATCAATTAATCAGTTTACCAGTTTTCTTTCCAAAATTTGACAAGGGAGAATGCATGTTCCATCTTTTAGATGTGCATAAACAACTTTGTTTTTATCTCCATAGAGAAAAAAAAAACTTTAGAAAACCTGATCTACTGTTTGTTTTTTTGCCAGAAACAAGGTGGAAAAAACAGTATCCAAAGTTACCTTAGCCAAATGGATAACAAATTGTATTTCTTTTGTCTCTTCTGTGAGAAGATTGTCATTACCCAAACCTCACAAAGCTTATTCAACTAGATCCATGCCCCCATCATCTGCTTTTTGGGCTAAGGCTTCCATTGATTAATATTTGTGCTGTGGCTACTTGGTCCAGTTCTTATACCTTTATGGCTCATTACAAGTTGGATATCCTCTCCAGGAACAGGGTTGCTTTTGGTTCTGTGGTCCTCCGGAATATCCTTCCATGAGGGCCACCCAAGATTATCATAGCTGGGGACTATGTCCCATTCGTTGAGTAATCACTAAAAATGACAACATCAGATATTAAAGTTATGCACTCACCATAAATAAGCATCAGTGCTGTCCATTTTCATTTTTCCTCAACTTCCTACCCTTCCCCTATCCTTATCCTTTGGGAGTGACCTGATGAGGTGCATTGGAAGCACTGTTTTCGGTATGAGCCCCAATACTGTTTCTTATTATTTTGGTTACTTATGCCGTAAGGCATACTAAGCAGCTGCAAACTTGATGTGAGGTAATGTAGGAGTATGGGGCATTATGGATAAAGGGAGGAGCTTGAGAGTCTGATCCAAGAATCTAAAAGAAGTGGCTGAGTTGGATCCGAGACCCATATGTTCAGGAAGAATGAAAATGGACAACACAGATATATGATTTTAGTGAGTACATAACTGTAATTTTCAAACTAATGGGTTCTGAAAGTGAATCATCATGCAAATGCTAAATTCTCCACCCATCACTTCCACTCTGCATCAGCTAAATTGGCTTGAATTCCCCCATTACCTTACATGCCTACAACTTACTATTGCCCATAAACTTATCTACCGCCCAGAAGCCCGCCCATCCCTCTCCCACATTCTGACCATGTACCATTCTAATCTACACCTTAGATCAGAAGACAAAATGCTATTAAACATCAATAAACCTAAGCTGTCTGTTGGCCAAATGCTGTATTCATTTACGGTCTCCAAGCTATAGAGTAATATTCCTCATTCACTCCAGGGCCATCCCTAATCCCACAGCATTTAAAAATCACTTAAACTCCATCTCTCCTCACATTTGCTATGCACCTGCACCCCTACTAACAACCTCAAAACCTTACCCCTCTCTGAATCCTACTCTCCCTTACTCCACTTCACTCCATAACTAATCTAGCTTCTCCATTTCTCAATCTTACCAATTTCACTTTGCTGTTACATTAACCTGTGCTATCCCTATCCTAAGCCTTCCGTCTCCTTTTACCCTTTAAACTAATTGCTTCTTAACTGTATCACTCTTATTTATGCATTTAAACCTTTCATAACAAACTACATATCATGATAGCAGACACAGTTATCAAATTTATACAGTATCATTATTATTATTTTATGTAATTTTATTTTAATGTGTTTCTATTGTCTTATATACTCTGTTTTCTTGTGTAATAATTCTCTACATGTAATTAAATGTGGAGGTTTTCTTCCCTGGCCTCCACTGAAGATGGCTCATCTCATGACCTGTGGACTGTCGTGGTAAATGCAATAAATAAATATGGATTCCTCCTCCACCGTCGGATCAGATTTCTCTTTTTTCCCTCCTCTCATTTGACATCTGCTGACTTGGGTGGGGGGTGATGGTCTGTCCCTTCTCCTCGGATAGGGGAAGGGTTGTTTCTGGTGCCAAAGAAAGAAGCTTCATGGAAACCAGTTCTGGATATTTCCTTCCTCAGATTGTGATAATGCCCAAGTTAAAAAGATCTCTTCACAACCCTTTTACTCTTTCTCCATTTAAATTTTCTGGTTGTGTTAGATTTAAAAGGTGTATGTCACATTCCTACAGCTCCAGATTTCACTTTAAGGTTCATAGGTAGGTACTAGGCTATTGGCCCTAGGGCCTATATAAGCCTAGCCAAAAAATGTACCCCTGGCTTTCGCCACCCAAGAAAATTATTTTCCTGTGCCCCTGTCGAGCAGAGCCACAGAAGTGATCCCTGGGGTGAATTTCCAATTTCCCGTCCAGTCATCAAGATTTTTCTTGAAGAGTGCTAATGAGGAGCTCTGTTTGACATAGATAGGTAGTCTGTTCCAGAGTATGGGAAGTCTCTGGGACAGGAATCTATCCCTCCAGCATGTTCTGTTTATTGTGGTGACCAGGTTTAGGTCCCTAGAGAGTGTAGCTCGGAGGGATTGGGATTTCTTTAATTGGAGCATGTCCATCAGCTCTGGGTTTGACATAGCTTTGTATGTTAGGCAGAGATCGCCCCTGAGTAGGCGATTTGTGATGGAGTAAAGCTGTAGTTTTTTGAGACTGTCTATGTAGGGCATCTGTTTGAGGCCAGTAATCCTCTTTGTGAGGTATTTCTGTGGTCTTTCCAGTTGTTGTAGATGTCTTGTGAGGTACATACCAAAAGGGGCATTGTATTCTATAATGGGTCTAATGAGTGATGAGTAGAGGGGAACAATGACCTCTTTTTTTCTGGATGAGAATCCTTTTGTGATGAGATGAGCCACGTAGAAGGATTTCCTGAACACTGTGGCAATGTGATTATCAAAGGAGAGACTACTGTCCACCTGTGTCCCAAGGTCTCTTGTCACATTTTCGGCATTAAGTAGACTACCAGCTATGTGGTGGTTCATGGGTACAGAGTTTTTACCAAAGGGGATGACAATACACTTTTTGGCATTGAGCTTCAGGCCATGGCTTTGACACCAGGTATCTGTCTCAGTGAGGCCCTTTTGTAGTTTATCCACATTGTTAGGAGTTTCGATTATGGCTCCTAGTTTGCAATCATCTGCAAACTTTGTTAGCCAAAGACCTTCTGTGTAAGCCTGCACTTCAGAGAAGTAGATACCAAACAGGAGAGGACCCAGGACTGAACCCTGTGGTACTTCACTTGTCACTGGTCTGAAGTCTAATTTGGAATCCGCTACTTTCACAGTGTGGGTTCTGTCAGTGAGCCAGTTGGCAACCCATCTTGTGACATAGGGATTTATACCTAGTTTAGTGAGCTTATCTATAATTCCAGAGTGGGGGATGGTGTTGAAAGCCTTGGCGAGATCTAGATAAGTTGTGTGAACCATTTTGCCTTCATTTATGGCTTTGGTGACTGCTTCAAAGAAGTAAATCAGGTTTAGGAGACGTGATCTGCCTTTTACAAATCCAAACTGGGTAGGGTCCAGAGTTTGGAGATCACCAATGTCTTTGTTTATGAGTTCCACGATGATACGTTCCATAGCCTTGCAGACCAGGCTCGTCAGGTTAATGGGGCGGT
Source organism: Protopterus annectens (assembly GCF_019279795.1). Lineage (NCBI taxonomy): Eukaryota > Metazoa > Chordata > Ceratodontiformes > Protopteridae > Protopterus > Protopterus annectens. Next base: position 427,919,432 of record NC_056748.1, on the reverse strand, counting down.
AGTTCTCGGGGTTCATTGTGGCTCCTCCTTTGTGGAGCAGGATAACCATCGCTGTGCGCCATTCAGTGGGTGCAAAGCCTGAGGTGACGCTATGACTGAGCATGGTACATACGTAGGGTACCAGTTCATTCTGTAGTTCGTGTAGAACGCAGCCTGGGATATTGTCAGGTCCCATGGATGCTGTGTTAGTGTGTTTTTTACCTGTGCAGCCGTGATTTTAGGAACTTTGCATTCTTCCGGTATAGAGATGGGCCCTCTAGGGGGTGAGAGGGGGGGTAAAGTTTAAAGTTAGCACTGAACCTATCTGCTAGGATGTTGGCAATATCAGTTGGTTCTGTATATTTAGTGCCATTGTGCTGTAACTCAGAGCAGATCTGAGTGTTCCCATTGAGATTCTTGACATAGCTGTAGAATGCTTTGTGGTTGTCTTTAGAGTCAGTGGCAATTTTGTTTTCGTAACTCGCGTTGGAGGATTTTATGAGGGATCTCAGCTTCTTACTGAGGTTGACCAGGGAGTTCCTCCAGTCATGGGATTTTACTCTTTTTTTTGCAACAGTTTCTTTCTTCTGTTGTAGAGTTTGTTTATGGCAGAGGACCACCAGATTGGCTTCCTTTTTTTGGAAGATGACATCTTGGTTCTGTTAGGGATAGCATGATCCATGCACTCGTGTAAGTGCTTATAAAGTGCATTTGTGTAGGATTCAGCAGTCATACCTCTGTTGTCTGTCTGCATAGCTGTCATGAAGTCTTAAGTGTGAAGTTGGCTTTGGAGAAGTTTTTTACGATAGTTTCCCTAATTGGGGGTGGGATGTGGATGTCTAGGCTGATTAGCTTGTGGTCGGATCTGACCAACAAGGAATTGACCTCTGGTGTGGAACACCGGTTTCCCATGTTGGTAATGACCAGGTCTAGGATATTGCTGCCCCTGGTGGGGATGTGAATAAGTTGATTCAAGGCGTTGGAATTTATGAATTCTAGAAAACGTTGAGCAAAAGACTTTGGTACATGAGTAGTTTTCCCAGTTAATGGTGGGGTAGTTGAAATCGCCCATTATTAGGGTGTTGGGTTGTACCCTAATACTTTCCAGTGTATCAAGAAATGAGGAGTGGGAATCCTGGGGCATGGTGGGGGGGGGGGTCTGTAGCAAGCTACAATTTGGATTGCGGTCTTCCCAGAGTTAGTTGCACTTGGATAATCTCGGATGCATTATGCTGTGCAACTAGCCTAGAGATGTGGATATCCTTAATGAATATGGGTACACCTCCGCCTTTAGTGCTTCATTCTGGGTTAGGTGGCCAAAAGGTGTGGTATGAATTGTAGCCTGGTAATGCAGGGGTGCTCTCTGGAACTTTGAACCAGGTCTCTGTCACTGCACAGATGTCAATGTTCTCCATTTTAAGGAGTGCCTCGAGTGAGTGCATTTTGAGGTTTAGACTTCTAGCATTGAGTAGCATTACCCTCAGATTTTGCTTGCTTGTACCTGTTACGGTGGTGAATTTGTCATTTGAACCTTGCCTAAAAAAGGCACTGTAGGGTGGCAAGAGCCTTAGCCAGTATCCGGAATCCTAAGGGCGACAGGTGCAGGCCATCTCTGGCAAAGCATCGTGGTCTGTCGTTCCAGATGGACAAATGCTGGATCCCCTTAGAATGACACTAGAAGCTTAGCCAATTGTTGAAATCAATAATTTTGTCCTTATACTGTGGTATCATTCTGGGTGATTTCAGGATGCTACTCGGGGTTAGGATCATTCTTGCCTGGGATACAAGATCGGAGAGCTCCTCCATGTCTCACTTCATGTAGTCCAGGGAGGTACATCTCAGGTTATTCACACCAACATGGACAATGACAGTGTCGTATTTGTACTTATTGTGGAGTGACCTGAGTGCATGCATTATGTGGCGGATCCTGGCACCTGACAGGCAGCTGACAGTAACTTTCTCCTTGTTTAGTCTAGTGAGTGGAACATCAGTGTGCCTGACTATAGAGACACCTATGACTAGAGTGTTGGGTACGTTGTTATGCCTTATGGGCTGTGGTTGAGTGGCACACTGAGTTTGTGGGCTATGTGTCATTTGGGTTGTGTTGGGGGGTGGAGTTTGCTTGCGTTTATGCTTTGGATGTCCCTGATGCATGGGCAGGTTTTTATGGAGAGCCTCCGCGAATGTAGGTGTGTGTTTTGTGTTTCTATGTGTGTTTTGGTGGTGTAGGTTTTGTGGGACTATGTGATGAGTGTGGACTGGTGCAAGTGTTTACCTTCTCCTCTTGACTGTCTAGTCCAGTCTTGGGTGAAGAGAGCTTTGCTTCCAGTTTGGCTATATAAGTGCATCTCTTACAGGTTGTAGTGTTGGGTGGTAGGAGGAGAGAGTTGTCTATGTACATGAGGCAATTGCTGCATTGCCCCAAGATGCCCAGATTCATCAGGTAGACAGGAGAAATCACTGGGAGCTGACCCTTAGACATTCCTGGATAGGTGCTTATTTATTAAGTACTAAAAACTGCTTTCGTCTGGACAAGTGAGGAAAGTTGAGTGCTGTAGTAATTTGCAGCTTATGTAGTGCTTACAATGAGTTCTGAACAAGTGCTGAGTTCAAAAAAACAGATTTGAGTGCTGAAACTAGAAAACTGGCTAGTTATAAGAAACAAAACTAAGCTAGAAGGCTTCCCTCGAACACAGAAGGGCTTGGGGGCTCAGAAGCCTACAAACAGTGTAGACCACTTAACAGGAAAGGTAGGAAACAAGCTTAAAATGTTTTTTTTTTTGTTCTCTTTCCCAGATGCTCTCTTTGTACACAGTAGGAGTGCCTGAAATCAGAATATGTTCTCACTGCACTCAGTTGAGTGAGCAAATGAGATGGGCCCAGAAAGAGTATCCAAACACAAATTTACAAGAGGGGCGGGCAGTTTCAAAGCCACTAAGATTAACACCAAAACAAAAACATGGAGGGTGGGTGGAGAACTAACTGAAGAAAACTTCCACTTGAGTTGATATTCATGCAACACAATTAAATCAATTTAAATACTGTATTATTTGAAAAAAGTGCAGATAAAAGATACTTAAATTCTCTTGTACGTCCAGTTGAATACAGCTAGATCTTAGCCGGCCAAAGCTGAGGTTTTTAAGCAGAAAATATTTCAAACTGTACCACTTAAATAGGCAGTGACAGAAATCAAAGAATGTGGCTACCCCCACACCTGCAATTACTAACGGACAATAAAATTCAAGCAAGCACTAACTGAAGAACAGTCTCAAAACTTCCACTTGAGTTAGTATTCATGCAACGCAATTAAATCATTATGTTTTCAGTTCTCTGCATTACACTTTAGGTTATCCACTGCTCCATTGGTGTTTACAAAGTGTCTAGCCTCAATGGTAGTCTACTTCAGCCTGCAAGGTGTTCACACTTTTCGTTATTTAGATGACCTGCTTATCTTTGCAGTTTTTTTTTTTTCAAAATTTCAAGAATCTCTGCCATGGGTGAGAGATTTCTTACATAGACTGTTATTTCCCTGGAACGCTAATTCCACCTAATACGCGGCTTCTCAGCACTTCTGTGGATCACTAGTGATATCTGCATTGCTTACTGTACTTATTTCCTTGCTTCACTTGAAAGAAAGTTACTGTTTGTCGTTTTTGCATTTAAGTTACCTGTAACACATTGTACTTAAGTTACCTGGCACTTGCTCACTAAAGCAGTTATATAAGTCAGCACTAAAAATTAAAAGCACTACACACTCACTCCCCACTGGCCCTTGTTTTCAATTATTAAGGAATTCCCAATATTATTCTAGCATGTCCAAAAGTCAGTTGTCAATCTCCTCTCCGGTCCAGCTGGTGAATCTGGGAATCTTGAGGCAATGTTACAACTGCCTCATGTACACAGACAACCCTCTCCTCCTCCCAACAAATTCCAACACGTGAGAGATGCAACCATATAGCCAAACTGGAGGCTAAGCTTTCTCAACTCAGTACTGGCATAACCAGTCAGGAGGAGAAGGAAACCACACTCACTACAATTCCAGTCTCACATAGACCTACCACGACAGCAAACCAAACACATAATCACACAAAAACATACTTGGAGGCTCTAAATAAAGATCTGCCTAAGCAGCAGAGACCTCCAAAGCAGACACCCAAGCAGCCGCTACCCCAAAACAAAACACGTGCAACACATATCTCACAAAGCCAGTGTGCCGAACAGTCACAGCCCTTAAGACTAAACAACACACCTGATAAACTTGTAATAGGTGACTCTATCGTCAGGCACACTGACGTCCCGCTCACCAGGCTGAACAAGGAGAGGGTCACGGTGAGCAGCCTGTCGGGCGCTTGGATCCGCCACATAACACAAGCACTCAGGTCACTCCAAGGCAAGTACAAATATGACTCGGTCATTGTCCATGCTGGTGTGAATGACTTGAGACGTACCTCCCTGGACTACATGAAAAGAGACATAAAGGAGCACTCTGAGCATGTAGCCCAGGCCGGTATGACCCTGACCTTGAGTAGCATCTTACCCTCACCAAGAATGATGCCACAATATGAAGACAAGATGATCAATTTCAACAATTGGCTTAAGTACTGGTGTCATTCAAAGGAGATCCAATGCCTGTCAGCTTGGGATGATATGCTCGACAAGCCACGATGCTTCGCTAGGGACAGCTTGTACCTGTCACCCCTGGGCTTTCGGATATTGGCAAAGGCTCTTACTACCTCCATAGTGCCTTTTTTAGGCAAGGCTCAAAAGACAAACCCACCTCCATAGGTATCACAAGGGATAAGAAACTAAGAGTAATGCTACTCAACACCAGAAGTCTAAACCTCAAGATGCACCCACTCGAAACTCTCCTTAGCATGGAGAACATCGATATCTGTGTAGTAACAGAAACCTGGTTCAGGGCTCACGAGAGCACCCCAGCACTACCAGGTTATACCTCATACCATGCTTTTCGGCCCCAAAACTTGGACCGAACCACAAAAGGAGGGGGAGTATCGATATTCATCAAAGATACCCACACCTCCAGGTTGGTGGCAAAGCACAAAGCATCAGGGACTATCCATGTGCAACTAACAGTGGGTAAAACTGCCTTCCAGTTTATAGCCTGCTACAGACCACCCTCCCAAACCCAGGAACCCCACTCGGCCTTCCTGAGAACACTGGAAAATATGAAGGTGTCTCCAAACACCATTATATTGGGCGACTTCAACTACCCAAACATAGACTGGGAGCATTACTCTAGCTCCAATACCCTAGCCCAAAGGTTCCTAGAATTTATAAACTCAAATGCTATGGAACAACTTGTTACCACTCCCACAAGAGGGGAAAACATACTGGACCTGATCATCACCGACATGGGGACTCTATGCTCCAGACCAGAAGTGTATCCCTCACTGGTAAGATCAGACCATAAACTAATCTCACTGGATATTCACATCCCGACCCCACCCCTGCCCAGAAAACCACAGTGAAAAACTTCTCTAAAGCAAATTTCACACTCCTCAAAACCGAGGTGGAATCCTTCAAAGCCCCGGCCTGTGGAAAATACGCCACAGACCGCAGAATCCTTTATAAACACATTCTATGAACACCTTCAGGAATGCATGGATCATGCGATCCCAAATAAAACCAAGACCCAATCCTCCAAAGGCAGACGTCCTGTCTGGTGGACCCCAGCCATAAACAAACTATACAATAGAAGGAGGAAGCTACTAAATGATAGAGCAAAATCCCAAAAAGGGAAGGCATCACTGATCAGTATTAGCAAAAAACTACGGGCACTCATAAAATTGTCTAAGGCCAGCTTCGAGAGAAAAATTGCACAGGACACTAAGGATAATCACAAGGCTTTCTTTATTTATGTTAGGAACCTGGGTGGTAATTCCCAGATATGCTCAGAATTAGTCCAAAATGACAAAAAATACACCGAACCCACAGACATTGCCAGCATCCTAGCTGACAGGCTCAGCGCAAACGTCTCCCCCTCCTCCCCACCAAAAGGGCAAATATCTATCCCAGCAGAGTGCTGCCCCCCTGACATCTCAGATGCTCAGCTAAGAGCCGCCCTCTCCAAAGCAAAAAACACAGCATCAATGGGACCAGACGGTGTCCCAGGCTGCATTCTGCATGAACTCCAAGAAGAGCTAGACCCAAACATAAAACTACTGTTCAATCTCAGCCTTACTACAGGATATGTGCCCAAAGAGTGGCGTACAGCAACAGTGGTCCCTCTCCATAAAGGTGGTGCCTCAACGGATCCCGGAAACTATCGCCCCATAATCTTGACTAGCTTGGTCTGCAAAGCTATGGAAAGGATCATCATGGACCTCATAAATAAAGATATTGGGGACCTACAGACACTGGATCCTACCCAGTTCGGCTTTAAGGGCAGATCCTGCCTCTTAAACCTCGTTGATTTCTTTGAAACAGTCACCAAGGCCATTGACGAGGGGAAGGTGGTCCACACAGCTTACCTGGACCTCGCAAAAGCCTTTGATAAAATACCCCACTCGGGCATTATAGATAAGCTCACCAGCTTAAATATAAACCCCTATGTCACTAGATGGAGTTCAAACTGGCTCAAGGACAGAACCCACATGGTTAGAATTGCTGGAGCCATGTCAGACTCCAAAACAGTTACAAGTGGTGTCCCACAAGGCTCAGTCCTGGGACCTCTCTTGTTTGATATATATTTCTCGGAGGTACAGGCCAACACGGAAGGACTGTGGCTGACCAAGTTTGCAGATGACTGCAAACTTGGTGCCATAATCGACTCTCCAGCTGACACAAGCATCCTCCAAAAGGGCCTCATAGAAACATACAACTGGTGCCAGAGCCATGGCCTCAAGCTAAATGCCAAAAAGTGTATAGTCATCCCCTTTGGCAAAAACAAAGTGCCCACAAATTACCACATAGGTGGTAATCCATTAAGTACAGAAGAAGTAATTGGGGACCCAAGTTGATAGCAGTCTCTCATTTGACAACCACGTGGCCAAAGTGGTTAGAAAAACATTTTATATAGCCCACCTAATCATGAAGGGATTCACATCTAGATCAGGGGAGGTCATCGTGCCTCTTTACTCATCCCTCATCAGGCCCATAACTGAGTACAATGCCCCTTTTGGGATGTACCTTACCAGACACCTGCAGCAACTGGAAAGACCCCAAAAGTACCTCACCAAGAGGATCAAAGGGCTCAAACAGATGCCATATGCTGCCCGGTTAAAGAAACTCCAGCTCTACTCAGTGGCATATCGCTTGTTCAGAGGCGATCTGTGCCTGCCATATAAAGCCCTGTCCAACCCGGAATTAATGGACATGCTGCACCTCAGAAAATCCAAATCTCATCGAGCTACGCGCTCGAGAGACTTGAACCACAGCACTGAAATAAATAGGAAATGCTGGAGGGACAGATTCATAACCCAGAGGCTCCCTTCACTCTGGAATAAAATCCCAGTCCAGGTTAGGCAGAGTCCCTCATTGACTCTCTTCAAGAGGAATCTTGATGAGTGGATGGGAGATCGTAGGTTTACCCTGGGTATCACTTCTGTGTCACTGTTAGACAGAGGCACAGTATACTAACCTCGAAAAAGGGCATAGCAAAATAAATTTAAAATGGGTGGCGAAAGCCAACCACATTCTGGCTAGGCTTATAAATGCCCTAGGGCAGATAGCCTAGTATGAACCTCTCTCTCTCTCTCTCTCTCTCTATATATATATATATATATATATATATATATATATATATATATATATATATGTGTGTGTGTGTATGTATAGATATGTATGCATGTACACACACACACACACACACACATATATATATATATATATATATATATATATACGTGTACACACACTTCTAGATATTTACATATATATATGTATATGTGTTTATGTACATATGTATATGTGTATATATGCATATATATATATATATATATATGTGTGTGTGTGTATATATTCATATATATGTGTATGTACATATGTACTTATTTATGTATTTATGTATGTATTACATACGTATGGAGATATATATATCTGTATATACATATATATATATATATATATATGTAGATATATATATATATATATATATATATATATATATATATATATATGTATATATATATATATATATATATATATGTGTATGTATATGTGTATATATATATATATATATATATATATATATATATATATATATATATATAGTAACCCCTTGTATCCATTTTATTTAACTAAATTTATTTCTCGTTTCCTAAGCCTAGGATCCGACAGGCAAGTGTCAGTCATTACTCGGATCTGATCCCCCTTTGGATCTGAGCTGTTTGAACCAGTGCAGTTCCTAACAGAACTGAACATAGGATCTGAGAGGTAATGGTCCAACGTTTCTTGAATCCGTATCCCTTCCGATTTGAGCAATTGAGCCAGTGCAACTTCCTCTAATCCAAAGCATCCCCTCGATCTGATGGCCTCACTACTTGCTTTTCTACCAGCATAGATATCTGGTCATTTCCTACTTGTCATGGCTTGCACAGGTACTCGACCATTATTTTTTTCCTGCCCAAGGCACTGCTCCTCACCATGCAGACTTTTTTTCCCTATAGCTAGGATTCCAGAAATAACCCTGCCCTCCTTTCTTGAAGTCCTTGGCTTCCCAGCCATTCTCTAATAGCAGTTTCATTTGCATTTTTTAAGATTAGCCAAAGTTAAACTATCTAGATGGCCATTAAGTGCCCATTCTACTAGATCCTTAGGTACTAAATAAGGATAAGAACCTTGCCGACTAGTACACTTGTCTCTATTCCCTTGCCTAAGTGACAAACTGGATCTGTTGGGAGGTGAAATGGTACATTGACTTTTCAGAATCAGAAAAACACAGACTTCTCGCCTGTTCAGCACTCTGGTAACTCCGTGGATATGCCTGCTGAATCTGCTTGTGTGTTTCAGGATGCGGGCATTCCTAGGAGGCTGTGTGTCGAAGCTTGGGCTATAGATGCAGAACTCCTCTGCAGAACCAGGGCTTCAGAGAGAGCCTTCTCTGATGGACTTTATCAGTGCTTCTGAAATGCTGTCAATGATTTCAGGTTTTTCCGCATCTAAACTACTTCCTCCTTACTGTTCCAACAAGCTATCAGTGGTTACAAGCCAGGGATTACATTTTTTAAATCTCGAGATCCCTGGGCACCAATATACATCTGACAAAATTAAATCTATGCCCTGTATACAATTTAGAATTCATAGGCAGTTTTTCGAACACTGTCACTTTTGTCCCTCTCCACTAAGGTTAAGACTACAAGCTCGTGGTTCTATTCTTTAGCAGTTTCTGCCTGTTCCTATAAAACTAGATCTGAAGTAGTTTACTTCATTTTATCTTCAACCTGTGGGATTTCGGATCCGTATCGGATGTGACACGGCAGCATTTTCCAGCTGTAGCACCGAGCTCCAAGCTTCATCCGTTACCCCTAATGTCCCCCTGTCTCCCCCCCAGATCATCTTTGCCTCCTGAGAGTGCACAAGCATTTTTATTTTTTTCAGCGTTTGTAAGAGTGCTTTTTTCCTGTTTTAGCTTCCTCTTGACTTTTCTTCTACTTGAACTTTTCTGTACCTTCCCGGGGTTCTTCTTTTAGGGGAAAAAAAAAGTAGTCTTTCCCTTCTTTCTCTCGTGAGCATGTGTGTGTGTGTGGGTCGGCTGAAGGGATGGCAGATGCCCCGAAGCCCGGTTTTAGAAAGTGCATTGGTTATGGCCATAAGCTTTTCCCGGCGGATGGCTGCACTCTGTGGGTGTTCTGCTTGGGGGCTGAACACCTCCAGTCTCCCTGTCCTGTTTGCACTTGGTTTAACCCCAGAGCACTTAAGGGCAGGCAGGATAAATTGATTCGTAAGGGCCTGTTGCCCTCTTCTTCAGGGACTGCGGTTCCCTCTTTCCCTTTAAGGAAAGCAGCAGCTGCTGCTTACCCTTCCTCTTCCCTGACCTCTGGGACTCGCACTCCCTTCAAGAGGTCCGGAGAAGCATATCAGGTCAAGAAGGAGTGGCATCGCAAGTGATCCCTCGACCACTTGTCACAGGCCGTCCCAACGCCGAAAGTGAACTGTTTCCTGGCCTTTGACTCCTAGGCTTAGCTCCTTTAGGTTTTCACCTGAGCCTGAGGAAGTTTCGGTGGCGGCTTCCCGCTTCACTCGGAGCTTTTCGGAAGTGGAGATGGACAAGATGATGCAGTGGTTTATCTGCACTCAGATTCAGATGGGGGTCTTGCCGGGGCCTTCTCCCTCTTGAGTGGGCCCTTTCCAACCGTTGTTCCATCTTATTTCTCCTTCTCCGATCCGACCTGTGGTTTTGGAGTCATTCGATCCAAGGACTATTGGAGTTGAGGGATCGGCGCCGATGTTACCCTGTACCTCTATGCCAGCCAGTGCCTTGAGTTTGTCGGATCCAACGGGATCGGATCTGAGCTCTCAGATCCGCAGCCTCGAGTTTGGATCTGAGGGGGTGGTCTCTCTGAGCCAGTCTGAGAGAAGCATCCTTTTCGGCATCTCGGCTCCAGCAGGCTCTGCTCCAATTCCCCTGTTCAGGCAAGGGGGAGCGGTTTCTATCATTTTGACCCAGGCGACATGTCCCTCCGCTGCTTTCAATGTGGTGGAGAGGGTTCTTGCCAGGTCGAGACCTCAGACAATCTCGTTCTCTGAATCCATCCAGACCCCCCCTGGCACCTGTGTGGTTCCGGCCATCTTGCCCTCTCAGGGACAGCCCGTGCCTGTAATGCCCCAGGTAGTTGCGCCTTCAGAACAACCCTTTTGCGAGGCCTCTCTAGACATTTTCCCTGAGGAGGCCCCCTGCAAACATAAGTGTAAAAGTAGGTACTTGGACTCTCCACCAGAGTCCTTCATGGAGGAGATGGATGTGGATGAAGGGGAAGGCTCCCCAAGGTCACTCCCCAAGGATGTCTCCTTTGGGGACAACATGGAGCTCCCCCGCCGGGGGGGGGGTGGTGGTCCGTCCAATGCCAACCTCTGACGAGTTTGTGTTTCTGGAGGCATTTGGCAGTGGCCCATCTACCTCTTGGGTTTCTCCTCCTACCGACCCACTTATGGAACTAGTAACATCTAGGGCCTAGAAGGAGCTGGACACTGTAGAGCCCATTCTTAAGCGGCCGATAAGGTTTTGAACCCCTCCTTGGACAAGCTTTATTGCCACAAGGGGTCCTATGTAGATGCTCTGATGGTGGCGGCGGCCACCAAGAAGGAGCTCGCTCAGGAGCGCTCCACGGTCCACCCTCCTGACCGAGAGTTGTGAGCATTGCATCACTTTGGGAATAGAGTTTATTCTTCAGCGACATTCTGTGTGAGGGCGCTGAACTATATGGCTGACATTATTCGACGCCAGAGAGATCTTGTTAAGGAAGTCACAGAGTCGATCCCAAAGTCCATGTCGGCGCAGTACAGGAGGACGTTCAATGCACGGATGGCCACCCTAAATGCAGTAACCAACACGTCCATGCGTTTGCTTTCCTACACCACAGAGGGAGCTGCATGGGCGGCGGGGACAGGCGTTGCCATCAGGCGTCATGCCTGGCTCCGCTTATTTCAACTTACGGAACCCTTCAGGGCGTCTTTTACCAACACCCCTTATGACGGTTCTCCCCTGTTCAGGAAGACGGTCAGAGAGACACTAATTCAGAGCGAGAAGAATGAGAAGACACACTCTGCCATCGGGATCCGCTTCTCTCCGCCTCAAAGGTCCTTTTCCAGGAACCAGCGAGGCCAGAAGAAGATGTGGTTTCGCAAGTCTCAAGTGTTTTCCTGGGAATTTCAGGACTCGCCTTCCCCCAGTGGCAAAGGAGGATTTGACAGATGCCATCCTAGAGGCAGAGGGGGTCCAAAGAATTTCGGGTCATGAAAACCTTTTTTGGATAAACCCAGGCAGTAACCCTGAAGAGTTGCCCAATGGCTCTTCTCTGGAGGCAGTTGTGGATGTCTGTCGCTACACCCTTTGGCATGGGAGTCCATAACTACAGATCAGTGGGTGTTGCGCATCATATCCAGAGGATATTCCATTCCATTCCTGGAACCTCCCCCATCCAACAAAGGCCTCCTGGATGTCCCACCAGCACAGCTGGAGGAGGCTGCAGTATAAATAGATTTACTGCTAAGGAAAAGAGTCATCCAACCGGTCCTGCTAGACCAGTCTGGATCTAAAGTTTTTCCAGGTTCTTTTTAGTGTCAAAAAAGACGGGAGACCTAGTACCAGTCTTGGATCTGTCCAAATTGAACCCCTCTGTAACCAAGACAAAATTCCAGTTGGTCACGATTCAGTCTATCCTGCCCTATCTGCAGGCCAAAGGCTGGATGTGCTCAATTGATCTCCAGGGTACTAACTATCACATCAAGATGGACAGGTGCACCCAGAAGTTCCTTCTCTTCTGGCTGGGAGCTAATCATTATCAATTTCGAACCCTTCCCTTTGGTCTCACCACAGCCCCCCGGCTGTTCACCAGGGTTATGGTGGTAGTAGTGGCTCAGCTGAGGCCTCAGGGTATTCAGGGCTTTCCATACCTGGATGATTGGCTCTTTGCTGTCCCTGCAGAGCATTTACTTTGTCAGGCCAGGGACTCCTTTCTTCAGCTAGCCAACAAGTTGGGGATCACGATTAACATGATCAAATCTGCTCTACTCCCTGTTCAGGTTTTCGATTTTATCGGGGCGTGACTGGACACATCACAAATGAGGCTGTTCCTTATGTTAGGATACACAGTCTGAGGTTACACATCTTACACATTCTTCAGAGCCATTTACCGACAGCCGAGGCAGTGTTAAGAGCATTGGGGACTATGGCGGCCACTATCGATATTCTTCCAATGGCGCGCCTTCATATGCGAGTCTTGCAGTGGACGCTGGCTGTTTAGTGGTCCCTGTTAGATCTTCCGTAGTCCTTTCCGTTGAGAATCTCAAGAGCGTGCAGGGACTCCCTTTGGTGGCGGATTCAGACTCCAGATCTTCTCAAGTGATGTCCGTTCCAGACTCCAGATCTTCTCAAGTGATGTCCGTTCCAACCTGCCTTTCCCAAGACCACGGTGACCATGGATGCCGCCCTATTAGGATGGGGGGGATATTGTTCGGGAAGGACAGTCCAAGGCACGTGGTTCCCATCAGAGACCTTTTTGCACGTCAATGTTCTAGAGATGAGAGCGGTTCTCCTTGCATTGAAGACCCTTCGTGCTCATCTTCTACTAGGAACGATTACAATTCAGACTGACAATATGTCAGTGGTTTGGTATATCAACAAACAAGGGGGAACCAAATCTTACCCCCTGTGTTGAGAAGCCATGAGAGTGTGGGAATGGGCGATCTCCAGTGGCCCTTTTCTGGTGCAAAGCACATTCCGGAACGGCCAACATTCTAACGGACATGCTCGGTAGAACTATTCTGATGCCTTACGAGTGGTCTCTGAACCTTTCAGTAGTGGAACAGATCTTTCAATAGTGGAGTCGTCCTTGCTGCGATCTCTTCGCATCTCCTTCCAACCCGAAATGGAGCAAGTTTTTTGATCTCAACCCCCCCTGCTGGGGAAAACCCCCAGAGATGCTCTGGTTCATGCTTGGCCTCCCGGTCTTCTTTATGCATATCCTCCTCTTCCCCTGCTGTCGATGTTTCTGCAGAAAGCCTGAAGGATAGGGAGCACTGTAATCCTCATCGCCACATTCTGACCTTGACAGGTTTGGTTTCCCTTACTCAGGTCTCATCTAGTAGTTCCACCATGATCCTTGGATCTGGTTCCGGATTTTCTCTCTCATCCCTCTGGGATTCCCACACCCAGTCCTGGGCAGTCTGAAGCTCACTGCTTGGCTGCTATGGTTCCCATGATTATTGGGATTCCAGGTTTGTCATCCCCTGTTAAGTTTATTCTGGTAGCGGCTCACAAATCTTCTACCAGAAAAGTGTATCGTAGTAAATGGAAACTTGTCTTGATATGGGCCTCTCAGAGGTCCCTGGGCCATTTTACTGCTCCTCTTTCAGCAGTTTTAGATTTTCTGGCTAGTATTTTTCATTAGGGCGCCAGTTCTTCTACAGTGAAAGTCCAACTGGCCGCCATTTCTAATTTTCACTTGGGGGTAAATATGTCTTCATTGGCTTACTCTGAACTTTGTAAGATGTTTCTTAAAGGTGCTTTTCTTCTTAGACCCCTGGTAAAGGATCCTATTCCACCGTGGGACCTTACCTTATTGTTGCAGGCATTGGTTTCTCCCCCCTTTGAGCCTGCGGCTTCAGTGGATTTGCAATTCCTGGCTTGGAAAACTGCCTTCTTCTTCGCCATCGCGTCTGCCAGAAGGGTGTCTGAGCTTCAGCCTCTTTCAATCAAAATGCCTGTATGATTTTTCATTTAGATAGGGTGTCGCTTCGCACCAACGCGTCTTTCCTTCCTAAGGTAGCTTCGGAAGCCAGTATTAATCGGACCATTAACTTGCCACTCTTTTTTCCTGACTACCAGAACAAATGGGAATATAGGTTACATTTATTGGATGTGCATAGACAACTGAGATTTTACTTGCACCAGACTAAGTCCTTCCAAAAATCTGATCAACTTATGCCAAGTCTATGTCTTATGCTAAGCCTTTTTTTGGTAAACTAGTGTCAAAAGTGACTATTGCTTGCTGGATCTCACAGTGCATTAGCCAAGCCTATTTGGAGAGAGGACTGTCTCTGCCAGGAAAAGTAAAAGCTCATTCGACCCGATCTATGGCTATGTCAGCGGCCTTTTGGTCCAGGGTATCTTTGGATGATTGTTCGGCTGCCACTTGGGCCTCATCTCATACCTTTATTTCACATTATAAATTAGACATTGTTTCTAGGAGTAGAGCATCCTTTAGCTTTGCGGTGCTCCAGAACATTCTTCCATGAGGGCCACCCAAGAGTTTGGTAGCTGGGGACTCTGTCCCACAGGTTGAAGAACAAATGAAGTAAACTAGTTCACATAAAGAAGTTTATGTACTCACCATAACGTTTCATCTGAGTAGTTCTTCATTTGTCTTCAGCCATCCTCCCTTCCTGCCCTCTAACCTCATCATTCAGATGAGGATAATTTTTCCTTCTTATCAAATGGTTCTTGTTGGGTTCCTTGGTTCTGTCTAGGCTAAGGGAGTTTTCCTGTTGATTATCCTAGTGATAAGGTGTCATTGGGTCGGGTATCTGGTACGTGTTAGGCAACAAACTCTATCTGAGGGGAGAAGGGAGACTGGGCATTATGGGTAAGGGGAGGAGCTTGGAGCTCTGTGCCATAGCTGGAAAATGCGGTCGTATTGGATCCAAATTTCTACAGGTTAAAGACAAATTAAGTAGAACTACTCAGATGGAACGTTATGGTGAGAACATAACTTTTTTTATAAATGTTATCTTTGCTAGTGGATCCAGTCAGATGACCTCTTCTGAGGCAGGCTGTTTCTTCTACCCCTCCTTCACACTTACAGCCACAGTAACCACAGATGCTTCCATCCAGAGTGTTGGGGGGGGGATTTCAAGTGAAAGATGGTCTAAAGCACGTCGACCCCTTTGGAGACCAGGATGCATACCAACGTCCTAGACATAAGAGCTGTCCTACTCATGTTACAAGCCTTTCTGTTCTTACCCCTTGTACAGAGAGGCTATGAGCATTTTCTAATTGTAACATACGTACTGGGGAAATCCAGTGCTCTGGCAGACAGACTCGATAGTTCCAGTGAGTGGTCCCTCAGTCATTCGGTTGAGTACCTGATGTTTAACTGTTGGGGCCAGCCTTGCTATGACCTTTTTCTTTCCCAGCTCTGCTCTGATCCTTCTCCAGGGGAGTCCATCAGGGATGCCCTGTTTTCATGATTGGCCTTCGCCCTCCTGTATTCTTATCCCCTTCTATTATTGATTGCTAAATTTCTTAAGAAAACCTGGAAGTTAAGGAGCCCTGTCATCCTCATAACCCTTGTTGGCCTTGTCAAGTGTGCTTTCACCTTCTCTGGTCTCATCTGGAATATCCTCCATGGATTGTGGAGCCCAGTCGGGATCTCTTATCTCACCTTTTGGAAATACAGCATCTCAATCCACGTTCATAAACTGACCGTATGGTTTTGGTTTCTGTCTCGCCAGTGATTGTAAGGCAGTTCAGGCTTGCTTTCCTTGTTTGTAACATTGTTTTGATATTCTAGTAGGCTTCCACAAAACAGGCATATAGAAGTAAATGGAGACATTCCTCCACATGGGCTTAAAAAGAGAACATTGATCTTGTTTCAGCCCCTATGTCTGCCATCCTGCTTTTTCTTTCCAGTCGCTTTAAAGAGGGGGCTGTTTTTTTCTACAGTAAATTTGCAATTAGCTACAATACCTAGTTACAATACTGGAAAAGAGTCGCCCTTCCTGTCAACTTCCAGGTTATGGAAAGCGTGTATGAAAGGAATCTTTCTGCATACACCCCGCATAGAAGATCCCTCTCTAACTTGAGATCTCACAGTTATTCTTCAGGGACTGACTCGGAAACCATTGGAACTGGCAAGCTATTGTGGTATGAAATTAATTTCCTGGAAAACACTCCTTCAGTGGTATTACGTTGGTCCACCTCTTCTTATCCCTGCAGATGAAAGACGCATGAAACAACGAATAATTTTGACATAAAAATTCTATTATGGAAATACATTTTCTGGTGGTATTACATTGACAAAAGGCTTTCACTGATCCAGGCTTTGTATGCAAGATTACCTTTATTTTCTTGATGCTTAGGGTGTCCCTAAAGGAACAGTCATCCCTTACTGTCAAAATGGCCATAGAGTCTGCCATTAATCAATCCATATCATTGCTAGCAATCTCTCCATAGACCTCTAACTGTGTTTTGCTGATTCACTCCCAAATGTTTTGAAATTGCAGTATTATTCTAGAATACTTTCTATCAAATCTATGACTACCTTATCAGATGTTCGTGTTTCACTGTTGCAGTCATTACACTTGGGTTATCCTGCTGGCCTGAATTCCAAAGTCCTGGTCTGGCGTCGGTTGCTGTCGCCTCTTCCCTGACGTCAGTGCGCCAGGGGTATAAAAGATGCAGCCGACGCCTTTTTCTCCAGTCTTCCTTGCTGTGCGGTGCCCGAAGCTAAAGCAGTTTTCAAGTGCCGATCGGCCGACTCTTGAGATTTTTGAAATAGTTTCAGATCCAAAGTCTTCAATAAAGCTAAGTACCCCATTGGGGAAACTTTTTTTCTTGCTCCAGACCGATGTCAGAAAAAGTTAACAATTGTATTTCTTGCGGGAAGCAAATACGTCATAAGGATTTCCACTCTTACTGTATTCCTTGCCTAGGCCCTGACCACGACATTGCTAGTTGTCGGTTTTGTGTTAGATTTAACCAACGCACTATTAAGCGTCGGTACGATTTTGCTTTTCATTATTTTGGCAGAAGGTTTAACTGCATAATGCCGTCGGAACAACCAACAACCGGAATTCAAAAAAAATTCAAGGGTAAAGACAAGGACAATCATCCGAGGTCCAAAACCGACAAAGCCTCTTCTAGGCCAGTCGCCGGTGCTCAGTGAGGCGCTTTCGCAGCCCCTGACTCCCGATACCTCAGAGCCACAGGCCACCTCAGACTCCCATGTGGAGACCGCTAGGCCTCTGGATACTCAAGGTATTGGACCTTTGGAAATTAATCCCTCAGATGGGTCCAGAGCCGCTGAGCAGGCATCGGCTTCTGAGGGTGTCTTCAGACATACACAACTTTATATAAAGCCTACTTCAGCATCCAAGACAAAGTCTAAAACAGATGTTCTTCATCTCACATTGCTGCAGTCCTTACATATGGGTAGTCCGCTGTCCTCGGTCGGCCCGAATACCAAAGTATTAGGCTGACGTCGGTCATGGGCGCTCAGATCTGACATCAGAACGTCAGAGTATAAAAGCGCATGACCGACGTCATATCCTCAGTCTTTTTTGCCGCATGGTCCGATGCAGAAGCAGCGTTTGCAAGTGCCGTTCGGCGTTCTGAAATTTTCGTATTCTGAGTTTCAGACCGAAACCAAGTTGGGCTAAGTACCGTTGGGGAATATTTTTGTTTTTTCTTGCCTCAGTTAATTCTTGATGTCAGAAAAAGTGAATAATTGTATTTCTTGTGGGAAACAGATACCGCATAGGGATTACCACTCTCTTTGTATTCCTTGTTTGGGTCCTGAGCACGACGTAGTCGGGTGTCGCTTTTGTGCTAGGTTTAATAAGCGCACCATTAAACGTAGGTTAGATTGCGCTAGGCTTGTCTTCGGTAAGCGGTGTAATTATAATATGCCGTCGGATCCTCCGACGCCCGCTACCGCGAAGAAGCGCAAAGACAAATCTTTAAAGTCCAGGCAGGATGAGTCATCCGTTCTGGACGCCGGTTCTTTAGAACCTACGGTGGAATCTGTGGATCCAGCTGAGGTTTCAGTTGAGTCTCAGGGGGAGGCTTTGATATTGCAAGATGTGGCCTCTCAGGAGTCAGGTCAGGCTGAGGGGGCCTCTCAGGTTGCTGTTCTCCCTTCCTTGCCCAAGGTGGTTAGGCCTTCTCCTTCTGTCTCTAAGGCTCCTTCCAAAGGCAGGCCTGGTTTGCCTTCCACGGGTGTCAGTCCTAGTTCTGCAGGTTCTGTGCCTAAAAAACACATGCTTAAAATGGCAGAAGATTTAATTTCTTTAATCAGAGGTTCTATGCCCCCTCCTGATAAGAGGCCTAGGGTAGAGCCAGAGGTGGAAAGTTTGGAGCAGGCTTCAGATTACTCAGAGTCTTCGGCTGAAGACATTCAGGATTTTCCTCCTTATTCTGATTCAGGCGCAGAGGATTCCACTCCTTCTGCTTCTCCTCCAGAGGATTTTTCTTTTCAGAAACCCTGCATTCTATGAGGGAACATTTTAAATGGGAAGGTCAGGATTTCTCAGATTCACGAAAGAGGCTTAGGGAATTTTTGTTTTTACCACAGCATAGGCCCTTGGCTATACCTCCTGTTTTGGATGTTGTTCAAGACGTTTTCTCTGAGGCTTCCCTTAATCCAGACTCTCTGCCTCCTGCGCCAGTTAAGCCAGACAGGTATTACAGAGTGCCTGAGGCTCATAAATATCTGTATAAGAGTCCAAGGGCTGACCCAGAAACTATTAGCCAGGGACCTAAGGGTGTCAGAGCTTCTGTTGTAAAGAATCCAGTTCCTATAGATAAAGATGCTAGAGCTTTGGATAGATGGGGTAAGAAAGTGTATACCTCTTCCACTTTAGCAATGAGGGCTTTGAATTGCCAGTTTCATATGCTGAAGTATCAGAATTTTCTCCTTACTCAACTAAAATCTAAAGTGGATGCTTTGGCAGAGGGCATAGAGTGTAAAGAATTACAGGATTTGGTACATGCCTCTGAACAGGTGGGTAAGCATTCTTTGCAGTGTGGTTTCGATGCTTTACAGGCTTCTTCCAGGGTGGCTGCCACTGGTTCTGTTATTCACAGGCACGCCTGGCTTAAGGATCAGAATTTGTCAGAGCATGTTAAAACTAGAATTTTGGATGCTCCTTTGCAGTCTGAAGTTTTGTTTGGGTCTCCTGTGGAGTCTGTCTTGAAGAAAATGGAAGACAAGGCTAAATCTATGCAGACTGTTAAAGATTTTTTGCAGGTGCAGCCTCCTAAGTTTAGCAGGAATTGGCCTACTAAGGGATGGGCTTATCCTTCTTCTGATTTACAGTCTAGGGGTAGATCTAGACGTGGTAGGGGCAGAGCTCAGAGTTCTTTCAGGCCTAGAACATGGAGTTCACTTGCACAATCTACAGGTGAGGGCAGAGGCCAGTCCTTTCGTAAACAGGCCCAATGACCTGCATCTTCAGCTGCCAGATTCTTCCTGTCTGGCAGCTCCTTTGGGAGGAAAGTTGGCACTCTTCAAGCAAAACTGGCTTTTAATCACCCAGGACAAATGGGTGTTGGACATTATAGACCGAGGCTACAAGTTTTATTTCCATACATTGCCTCCTTTCAAAGGCATGCCAGACGTTCCTCCTCAGCAAAGGGTAGAGGCTCACAAGCAGATTTCTTTACTTCTTCAAATGGGGGCTATACAGCAGGTCCCTCTGTCAGAAGTGGGCCTAGGATTTTATTCTCGCCTGTTTCTAGTACCAAAGAAAGGAAACACTTAGAGGCCAATTTTGGATTTATCTATCCTCAACACATACCTGGACATTCCAAAATTCAAAATGTTGACGTTGCAACAACTTCTACCTCTGTTGGGCAAAGATCACTGGATGGTAACTCTGGATCTCAAAGAGGCTTATCTTCATGTTCCTATCAGGCCCAGTTGCAGGAGATACCTGCGTTTTCGGGCAGGGGCTTTACATTATCAGTTCTCTGCATTGCCCTTTGGCTTATCTACTGCGCCCAGGGTGTTCACAAAGGTTCTGGCTCCAGTGTTAGCCTTCTTAAGGTTAAGAGGAATACAAATTTATCCTTATTTGGACGATTGCCTGATTCTTGCTCAAGACAAGTACGAGCTTCTTCATCATCTACAGTATGTGATGGCAGTGTTAAGGTGCCTAGGGTATTCTGTGAACGAAACAAAGTCCAGTCTAGTACCCTCTCAGGAAATGTGCTTTCTGGGTGTGAGACTGAATACAGTTTCCCAGATGGCCTTTTTGACCCCGGACAAGCAAAAGAACCTTACACTTTACTTCCATCAATTGTCTCTACTGTCCAGGCTGACTGCAAGGACAGTCCTTCAAGCCTTGGGGATCATGGCATCTTGTATTCTGGTGCTTCCCAATGCCAAACTGCATATGAGGAAGCTACAATGGTATCTCAAAAATGTATGGACACAACACTGCCAAGATCTGGACACTGTCATTCAAATAATACCTTGCATTCAAAAGGAATTTTTGTGGTGGGCTCAGGAATGTCACCTAAACAAGGGACTCTCTGTGACCCGACCAGAGGCGAGTCAGATTTTAACGACAGATGCCTCGGACAAGGCTTGGGGAGCACACCTCAGTGGAAAATGGGTTCAAGACATGTGGCCTGCCAGACTTCAACATTTACATATCAACATGAAGGAGATGTTAGCAGTCCAATTTGCATTGATGGCTTTCAAGGATTTACTTCACCCAGGGCAAGTGTTGATTCTAACAGACAACACAACTGTCATGTGGTACATCAACAAGCAAGGGGGAACCCATTCGTACCCTCTTTGCAGGCAAGCAATGATTTTGTGGGAGACTGCTCTCAGTTTACACCTCAATCTTCAGGCAAGGTTTCTACCAGGAGCACAGAACTCCTTAGCAGATGTTTTGAGCAGACAGATAGTGGATCCCCACGAGTGGAAATTGGATCCTCATGTATTTCGAAAATTGACAGTGATATGGGGAACTCCAGACATAGATCTGTTCGCTTCTCCACTAAATTTCCAGTTGCCAAAGTTTTGCACAAAATGTTTCATCCCACAGCTTGGAAAGTGGATGCTCTATCATTCAGTTGGAGCAATCTTCACGTCTATGCCTTTCCGCCTCTCCTCTCCAAGGTACTCTTGAAGGTCAGACAAGACAAGCCCTCCATGATTCTGATAGCTCCAGATTGGCCTCGACAGCACTGGTACCCTCTGCTGAGGAGTTTAGTATGGGAGCCTCCATGGCCTTTGCCTTCGATTCCGCACCTTTTGTCTCAGGAGGGCAATCATTTCCTCAATGTCAGGATTCAGTCCCTGCATCTAACAGCATGGCATATTCGGTTCTAGAACCTGGAGGGTCGCAGCTTCCACAACAAGTTTTGAATGTTATTTTGGAGGCCAGAAGGCCTAGTACAAGGAAAGTTTATGCTGATAAATGGAGGGGATTTTTAATTTGGAGCAAAACAAAGAGCTTTGATGTTTCCTGGCCTGATTTAAGTGTTTGTCTTCAATATCTTACAGAATTATTAGACAAGGGTTTGTCTTTCTCCTCTATAAAAGTTCATGCTGCAGCCATTTCTGCTCACTATGACTGTGACCCTCCATTATTCTCTCATTCTTTGTTTAAGCAATTTCTTAGAGGGGCAAAGAACATAAGACCCCCACGTAGAGCTCCTACTCCTGCCTGGGATCTCAATTTTGTGTTGGAAAAACTTACTTTACCTCCTTTTGAACCTGCAGCTACTGCTGAGTTAAAGTTTTGTCTTGGAAGACTGCTTTTTTGTTGGCCATTACGTCTGCTAGAAGGGTTTCTGAATTACAGGCTCTTATGGCAGTTGAACCCTTCCTAATTTTTCATAAGGATAGGGTATCTCTGCGTACTAATCCTACTTTTATGCCTAAAGTGGTTTCAAATGTGGCCTTGAACCAATCAATTCATTTGCCCACTTTTTATGCAGATCCCCAAAATAAAGGGGAGAAAATTTTGCACACTTTGGATATTCACAGGCAGTTGCGTTATTATTTGAGCAGGACTAAAGGGTTCAGACAGTCTCAGCAGTTGTTTGTTTCTTTTGCTTTAGGTTCTCAGGGGAAACCTGTTTCAAAACAAACTATTTCTAAGTGGATTGGCTTTTGTATTGCTTTTTGTTATTCTCATCATGGTAAGGAGGTTCCGGCTGGAATCAGACCTCACTCCACTAGGGCTACTGCCACTTCTAAAGCTTTTTTAAGGGGAGTAGCTACTAAGGATATTTTGGAAGCAGCTACTTGGAGTTCAGTGCATACTTTTTCTAAACATTACCACCTTCCTCTTTATTCCAAATCTAGGGCTGGATTTGCCACTGCAATCTTACAGGGCATTTTGGCTGCTCCCAATGCTGTATGATTTTGCCAGCCCCCCTTTACCTCTGCTTTGGGATTCTACCCATATGTAAGGACTGCAGCAATGTGAGATGAAGAACATAGTACAGTTTTGTACCTACCATAAATGTAGATGCTCGAAGATCCACATTGCTGCAGTCCAATTTACCCTCCCTCCTTCCCCTCTGTAGTTTGGAATGGTTGTATGGATTGGGTGGTAGGTGTTATTTGTACATGCCTTTTGGGAAGTATTCTATTTTTGGCTGTGGCCTTTCTTTTTAGGGCCTTCTGACATCTGGGGCAAGAAAAGACTGAGGATATGACGTCGGTCATGCGCTTTTATACTCTGACGTTCTGATGTCAGATCTGAGCGCCCATGACCGACGTCAGCCTAATACTTTGGTATTCGGGCCGACCGAGGACAGCGGACTACCCATATGTAAGGACTGCAGCAATGTGGATCTTCGAACATCTACATTTATGGTAGGTACAAAACTGTACTTTTTAAAGACAAGGAAAACCAGCTCAGCATTCTCCAGGACAGGCTTCTATGCCTAAGAAAGAGATGCTCAAAATGGCTGAAGACCTAATTACTTTGATCAGGGTTTCCCATCCCCCTCCTGATAAGAGGCCTAGGCAAGACACTGAATATGATTCTTCTGATCAGGTTTCAATTTCCCCCGATTCCTCCTCTGATCAGGAATACTCTGTTCCTCCCTATGAGGATTCGGATGCTGAAGATTCTATTCAGATTCTCCTCCTGAGGACTATTCTTTTGGGGGAATCCTGCATACCATGAGGGGAGCATTTCCATTGGGAGAGCCAGGATTATTCCGATTCTAAGAAAAGACTTAGAGACTTTTTTTTTACTTCCTCAGCACAGACCTCTTACAATTCCACCTGTTCTAGACATAGTAGATGATGTTTTTTCAGAGTCCGGCCTGTCTCCAGACTCTCTACCACCTGCCCCTTTTAAGTCGGACAGATACTACAGGGTCCCAGACTCACATAAATTTCTGTACAAAAACCCTGCTGCTGACCCAGAAACCATCTCACAGGGTCCCAAAGGGGTCAAGGCTGCTTCTGCCAAAAACCCAGTGCCTTCAGACAGAGATTCTAGGGCTTTGGACAAATGGGGGAAAAAAGTTTACACTTCTGCTACCTTGGTTGGAAGGGCTTTAAATTGTCAGTTTCATATGCTCGAATATCAGCAATACTTAATGTCTTTGTTAAAACAAAAAATGTTGACAAATTCTGAATGTTCTGTGAACAAAGATTTGCAGGATTTATTGCATGCAGCTGAACAAGTGGGAAAACATACTTTGCAATGTGGCTATGATTCACTGGAGGCCTTCTGCAGGGCTGCTGTTACAGGTTCTGTTATTAAAAGGCATGCTTGGTTAAAGGAACAGAATCTGCCTGATCATGTTAAAGCAAAATTATTGGATGCTCCATTACAGCATGATACTTTGTTTGGTGTTAATGCAGAGGAGGTGTTAAAGTAAATGGAGGATAAGGCAAAATCTATGCAGACACTAAAGGATTTCTTACAGGTACAGCCACCCAGATTTAGCAGGAACTGGTCCTCTAAGAATTGGTCCTTTCCAGTGTCAGACAGACCACAAAGAGGCAGATTCAGACGCCCTAGAGGCAGGCAACAGCCCCAGGGCTCATACAGGCCCAAACAATGGGGTGCTTCTACCTCCAAAAGCGGAGAAGACAAATCACAGCCTTATAGAAAACAGCCCCAATGACTTCCCTCTGCCAATGCCAAGCACTTATTTTTTGGCAGCACCCTTAGGGGGGAAAGCTAGCACTTTTTTTTTACAAAACTGGCACAAGATCACCCAGGACAAATAGATCTTAAATATAGTCTCTCAGGGTTACAGGTTCCACTTTCACACCCTTCCAAAGGCAAAAGGCTTGCTAGACCTGCCACGCAATCAATGGCAAGAGGCACAAAAACAAGTTTCATCTCACATGGACATGGGGGCTATTCAGCCAGTGCCACAACAAGAGCAGGGACAAGGATTTTACTCAAGATTTTTCTTATTACCAAGAAAGGACAAAGCCTGGAGACCAATTTTGGACCTGTCTATTCTAAATACATTTCTGGACGTCCCAAAATTCAAAATGTTGACTCTACAGCAGCTTCTACCCATGCTGAACAAGAAGGCTTGGCTTGTAACTTTGGACCTCAAAGAGGCATACCTGCATGTCCCAATCAGACAATCTTGCAGAAGATACCTTAGATTCATAGCTGGCTCACTGCACTACCAATTCTCTGCACTGCTCTTTGGCTTATCTACTGCGCCCAGGGCCTTCACAAAATGCCTGGCTCCAGTAATTGCATTTTGCAGACAAAGAGGAATTCAAATATACCCCTGCTTGGACGACTGCCTTATTCAAGCAAAGGACAAAGATATTCTACTACAGCATCTGGCGTTTGTAAAAAGATTACTAATTTGCCTAGGGTACACAGTGAACGAAAAGAAATCAAAACTAGTACCCTCTCAAGAGATAATATTCCTGGGTGCAAGCTTAAATACAACTGCCCAGATGGCTTATCTCATGCCAGACAAACAAAGGCATCTGACTTCTTACTTCAAAGACATGGCAACAAAGACCCAGTTATCTGCAAGAAAAACTCTGCAAGCACTGGGCTATATGGCATCCTGCATTCTACTAATTCCATATGCAAGACTGCATATGAGGAAACTACAATGGTATCTAAAAAGTGTTTGGACTCAACATTGCCACAGCATGGAAATGGTAATTACTCTCATTCCCTGCCTGCAACAGGAATTTCAATGGTGGGCACAGGCCTGTCACCACAACAAGGGACAGCCATTCACCTTACCACTGCCAGGCAAACACTAACAACAGATGCTTCAGATTATGCCTGGGGGGTGCACATGGCAGGAAAATGTATTCAGGGCACATGGCCCACAAACCAAATGCATCTTCATATCAGTCAAAAAGAGATGCTAGCTGTACAAAATGCCCTGACAGCCTTCAAGGACCTACTTCATCCAGGACAGCTACTGATAAAGACGGACAATACTACAGTCATGTGGTACATAAACAAGCAAGGGGGCACACATTCCTACACCCTCTGCAGGCAAGCCATGACTTTGTGGAACACAGCATTGACTTATCAAGTACATCTGCAACCACAATTCCTGCCAGGAAAGACAAATACTTTGGCAGACGAACTAAGCAGAAACCTCGTGGATCCTCACGAGTGGAAACTGGACCCACAAATCTTCAACATGATAACAGGGAAATGGGGATGCCCAGACATAGATCTATTCGCTTCCCCTCACAACTGCCAGCGACAGAAATTCTGCACTCGGAATTATCACAAGCAAGCATGGAAAGTGGACGCCCTTTCATTCAACTGGAAAGCCCTTACAGTATACGCCTTCCCTCTTCTGCCTCTCCTCTCCAAGGTACTCCTAAAGGGTCAGACAAGAGAAGCCAAAAATTATACAGATTGCCCCAGACTGGCCACGCCAGCACTGGTACCCAATCCCTAAAGAGCTTGTCTCAAGGCCCAGCCTGGACATTGCCTCTAATACCTCATTTGCTGACCCAACATAACAATCAGATCCTGCACAGCCAACTCAGAACCCTAAATCTGGCTGCATGGCGGATAATGTAATCATTCAGAACACACCTCTCTCTAAAGCAGTTATGGATGTTATTTTGGAGGCCAGGAGGCCCAGCACCAGAAAATCTTATGCAGACAAATGGAAGAGATTCTGTGCTTAGAACCAAGTGCAGGGAATTGACTCGCTTGAACCAAATATTCCTCAGATTTTGCAATACCTAACTGAGATGATGGACAAAGGCCTATCCTTCTCATCAATTAAGATCCATGCCTCTGCCATTTCAGCTCATTACAGTACTGACCCACCAATTTTTTCTCATCCACCGCTAAGACAGTTTCTCAGAGGGGCCAAAAACATAAGACCTCCAAGGAGAGCTCCAGTACCTACATGGGACCTCAATTTTGTCTTGGAAAAACTCACACTGCCTCCTTTTGAGCCTGCCAATACAGCAGAGGTAAAATACTTGTTATGGAAAACCGCTCTTCTCCTAGCAATAACTTCAGCAAGAAGAGTCTCAGAGTTACAGGCACTAATGGCTGTGGAACCTTTTATTATTTTCCATCAGGACAGAGTTTCTCTAAGGACAAACCCGACATTCATGCCTAAGGTAGTGTCCAGCGTGGCTCTTAACCAAACCATACATTTGCCTACTTTTTATCCAAACCCACAGAATAAGGGGGAGAGACTTTTGCATACTATGGACATACACAGACATCTACGCTTTTACTTGGTCAAGACTAAAACCTTCAGAAGGACTGAGCAATTCTTAGTGGCATATGCTGCAGGTTCCCAAGGAAAAGCCATTTCACAGCAGACTATTTCAAAATGGATAGGCCACTGCATTAGTTTCTGCTATTCACAACATGGCAAATCAGTGCCCAAGGGCATTAGACCACATTCTACCAGAGCAGCAGCCACTTCAGCAGCCTTCCTCAGAGGAGTACCAACCAAGGATATTTTGGCGGCTGTACCATGGACTTCAGTGCATGCTTTTTTACAAAGCACTACCATTTACCTCTTTACTCAAAATCCAGAGCAGGCTTTGCCACTGCAGTTCTTCAGGGCCTCATAGCCACTCCAAACTCTAGGCCCAGCCGCCCAACCTCAGCTTTGGGATTCAACCCAAGTGTAATGACTGTAACAGTGAAACACGATGAACATAGTACCGTTGTGTACCTACCATAAATGTAGATGTTAGAGTGTATTCACTGTTGCAGTCCAGGATGTCCTTCAAGAATGCAACTGCAGTCATAACATGTGGGTTGTCCTGCCTCGGGCAGCCCTCGGTCGGCCGGATTCCAAAGTCTGGGTCCGACGTCGGCTGATGTCGCATTTCTCTCAGACGTCAGAGCGGCTGGAGTACATAAGCATCAGCCGATGCCATTTTCTTCAGTCTTTCTTGCCGCGCGGTGCCCGAAGCAGAAGCAGTTTGCAAGTGCCGGTCGGTCAGCTCCTGTATTCTTCGATACCGAAGTCATCAAAAAAGCTAAGTACCCCGTTGGGGACCTTTTCTTGCCTCAGCCGATGTCAGAAATTACTGAAAAAGTTAACAATTGTCTATCTTGTGGTAAACAAATACCTCATAAGGATTTCCACTCTTACTGTCTACCTTGTCTTGGCCCAGACCACGACGTCTCGGCCTGTGTAGCCTGTGCTCGCTTCAACAAGTGCACCCTCAGGCGCCGGGCGGAGTTCGCTGAAGATTTTTTCGGCGATAAATTTGCTTACACCATGCCGTCGGAACTTCCGACATCGCAAACTCCCAAGAAGCGAAAAGACCGGGACTGACCTCCTCGGCCCGCGTCTACCACCGACTCCACGCCAAAACCTAGCGCAAGTGCTCCGGTTCCCTCTGAGACGGTCTCTCCACCGCTCCAAACCGAAGACACCGCATTACCGACGACTCCGATTCCGGACATCACTCCGCTAGTTATCGATTTTCCTCCGGATACCGAAACCGAGGAAATGCCCTAGACCATTGCTGTAGGCAAGGTCACTCCTGCACGTGGAGCTGCCAGGCCTCCTATGGCCATGTCTATTAAGGCCTACACTAGGGCTAAGGCAGCCAGCAAAACAAAGCATATTACTACTAAAACCTTACCTCAGCCTACTCCAGAGACACAAATTATGTCTATGGCTGCTGACTTAATTTCTATGATTAGAGGTTCACAGGCCCATCCTGAGAGGGGATCCCAGCCTTCTTCTGATAAAAGGCCCCGGGTTGAACCCTCTGACCCTATCCCTTCAGATGAAGATTCTGAGGGCTCTGTCCACTCTGATAGCCAGGAAGAGCTCTTCCAGACCTATGAGGACTCGGATGCAGAAGATTCCATCCCCTCGGCCTCTCCTCCTGAGGATATTATTTTTGGGGAAGTTCTGCGTACCATGAGGGAACATTTCAAGTGGCAAGGACAGGAATATTCTGATTCCAGAAAACGCCTTAGGACTTTCCTTAAGAAGCCCCAGCACAGGCCCTTAGCTATTCCTCCTGTACTTGATGTTTTGGATGATTTATATTCTGACTCTAGTGCTACCCCTGACTCTCTTCCTCCGGCTCCAGCCAAGCCAGACAGGTATTACAGGGTCCCAGAAACACATTCCCATTTATTCAGGGCCCATACTGCTGATTTGGAAACTATTTCACAGGGGCCTAAAGGAGTTTCTGCTTCCACCTCTAAAATCCATTGCCCTCCAACAGGGAAGCTAGGTCATTAGAGATGGGCCAACAAGGTTTACACATCCACTACCTTATCTATGAGAGCTTTGAATTGCCTTTTTCATATGTTACAATATCAGGATTTCCTGTTAGAAGATTTACAAAAAACATTAGCCACTCCTGATCCTTTAGACAGGAACGCTTTGCAGGAAGCTGTACATAACACTCAACAAGTAAGCAATCACTTCCTGCAGTGTGGATATGATGCACTGGAAGCTTCATGTAGGGCAGCTATGACAGGGGCAGTCATTCGTAGACATGCATGGTTAAAAGATCAACCTCTACCAGATCATGTAAAGGCAAAACTTCTGGATGCACCCTTGGAAAAGAACAAGCTTTTTGGTGCTAATGCTAAGGATGTGTTAAAGACCGTCGAAGAAAAAGCAAAATCAGTTCAGACGGTGAAAGATTTCCTCCAGGTTCAACCCCCCAGATTCAGTAGGAATTGGCCTTCAAAAAACTGGTCCTTTCCTAATCCAGAAAAGTTTCAAAGGGGTAAAAACAGACATGGCCGAGGAAGAGGCCAATACAGAGGCCCTTACAGGGGACGACAATGGCAGCCAGGAAACCAAAGAAGTGACGCAGGGGTTTCACCTGCCCCACAGCCACAATCTCAATGACTTTCCTCTACTTCCGCCTACCAGGGAACAAATAGAAGCTCCCTTGGGCAGGAAATTATCTCTGTTTGCAGAAAATTGGCACAGACTGACAAAGGACAAATGGATTTTGGACATTATAGACCGAGGCTACAGGTTCCATTTTCATACCTTGCCAAGAAAACAAGGCATGCCAAACCTGCCACAAAACCAGAGGGCAGAGGCTATCAAGCAAATCACTCTGCTGACTCAAATGAAAGCAATAGAAAGAGTTCCACAATAAGAACAAGGCCAGGGGTTTTACGCAAGACTGTTCCTTGTTCCAAGAAAAGAATCTCAATGGAGACCAATACTGGACTTGTCCGCATTAAACACCTTTCTCATAGTACCAAAGTTCAAAATGCTGACTCTACAGCAACTCCTTCCCATGCTGGGCAAGGGGTCTTGGCTGATTACTCTGGACCTCAAGGAGGCATACCTGCATGTCCCTATCAGACACAGCTGCAGAAGATACCTCAGATTTCTTGCAGGGCCAGAGCATTATCAATTCTCAGCATTGCCATTTGGCTTATCTACTGCGCCCAGAGTATTCACAAAATGCCTGGCTTCAGTAATTGCTCATTGCAGGCTTCAGGGGATACAAATTTACCCGTACCTGGACGACTGCCTCATACAAGCGGACGACAAATTGATGTTGACAAAAAACTTGGACTATGTCATACGATTACTTCAAGCTCTGGGATACACAGTCAACTTCCAAAAGTCAAGACTGCAACCATCCCAGCAAATAATCTTCTTAGGTGCCAAACTAGACACAGCCTCTCAAATGGCTTACCTGACAGAAGACAAGCAAGAGAAGTTAACTCATTGTTTCAAAGGTTTAGCAAAACTCACCCAGATGACTGCAAGGAGATTCCTACAGGCCCTGGGTTACATGGCATCCTGCATTCTCCTGGTTCCATTAGCAAGACTACACATGAGAAAGCTTCAATGGTACCTAAAAAGTGTTTGGTCTCAACACAGCAACAACCTGGAGACAACCATACCGCTCATTCCATGCCTACAAAAGGAATTCCTATGGTGGGCCTCAGTGAGCCAGGCAAACACAGGTATGTCATTCAAAAAACCACAGATAACACAGACCATGACCACAGACGCCTCAGACCTTGGATGGGGGGCGCACATGGAAGGCAAGTGTATACAAGGACAATGGTCTCCAAAGGAAACACATCTGCATATAAACCAAAAGGAAATGCTGGCAGTAATGCATGCCATCGAGGCCTTTCAACACCAACTTCAGCAAGGCCATTTACTGATACGGACAGACAACACCACTGTGATGTGGTATATAAACAAGCAAAGGGGCACCCACTCTTACCCCCTTTGCAGACTGACAATGCATCTTTGGGAAAAATCACTGAGCCTAAACATCCAGTTACAATCCCAGTTTGTTCCAGACAAAGACAATGTGTTGGCGGACAGCCTAAGCAGGAATTTCACAGATCCACACGAGTGGAGGTTACATCCGAAGGTCTTCACACAACTCACTTCGAAATGGGGCAGGCCAGAAGTGGACCTGTTTGCCTCTCACCTCAACCATCTTCTACAAAAATTCTGCACAAGGACATACCATCCAAAAGCTTGGAAAATAGATGCTCTCTCATTCAACTGGAACTTCCTAACAATCTATGCATTCCCACCTCTGCCACTGATGACCTCAGTATTACTAAAGATCAAAGCAGAGAGACCCAAGGGAATCATAATAGCTCTGGATTGGCCAAGACAACACTGGTATCCACTACTACGGAGCATATGTCACACCAGGAGGTGGGCCCTTCCCCAATGGCCTCTACTTTTGACTCAACACAATTTCGAAACAGTGCATCCAAACCTTCAGACACTGCAGCTAACAGCCTGGGAGATCCCATAAATAACCTCAACCTATCTCTCTCCAAGGAAGTTCAGAGGATACTAACAGAGGCTCGAAGACCATCCACCAGAAAGGTTTACTTAGCAAAATGGAAAAGATTCAGCAATTGGAATACCACCAAGGGACATGATGCATCATTGTTGAACATCCCACTCATCTTGGAATATTTGGCAGATATGCTAAAGAACGGCCTCTCATATTCTTCCATAAAGATACATGCATCAGCTATTTCAGCTAGATATAACACTGATCCTCCTGTTTTTTTCACACCCTTTGCTAAGGCAATTCCTCAGGGGAATCAAGAACATTAAGCCACCAAGAAAGGCCCCAGTGCCAGCCTGGGACCTCAATTTTGTCCTAGAAAAACTGACTCTACCTCCATTTGAACCAGCAGCTTCAGTTGACTTGCAATTTCTCTCATGGAAGACAGCTTTCCTGTTGGCAATTACCTCAGCAAGAAGGGTTTCGGAACTACAGGCCCTAATGGCAATACCACCGTTCATAATTTTTCACAGAGACAGGGTTTCATTAAGGACCAACCCTACTTTTATGCCAAAGGTGGTATCTAGGGTTTCTTTAAATCAAGCCATTCATCTGCCTGCTTTCTTCCCCAATCCTGAGAATAAGGGGGAAAGACTGTTGCATACCTTGGACATTCACAGACAACTTCGATACTACCTGGACAGAACCAAGGCCAGTAGGAAGTCTGAACAACTTTTTGTAGCTTAAGCCCCTGCAGTCCAAGGAAAAGCAATTTCAAAACAGACTATTTCAAAATGGATTGGACATTGCATCAAATTCTGTTATTCCTTTCATGGAAAGACTGTTCCAGCCAATGTCAGACCACATTCCACCAGAGCTACAGCCACCTCTACAGCATTCTTAAGAGGGGTGCCTACTAAGGACATTCTAGAAGCTGCCACATGGAGCTCCGTGCATACATTCTCCAAACACTACAATCTCCCTCTATACTCCAGATCCAGAGCAGGCTTTGCTTCGGCAGTCCTGCAGGGTTTGATTGCCACACCATCTTTTTCCTAGAGCATTCCTCCTCCTCCAGCTAAGCTATGGTATTCTACCCACATGTTATGACTGCAGTTGCATTCTTGAAGGACATAGTACAGTTTTGTACCTACCATAAATGTAGATGTCCGATAGACATGCAACTGCAGTCGGATTTTCCCTCCCTCCATACCCCTCTATGCCTAGGGTCCACTCCTATCCCTGTTACTCTTAGCTGGGGATATCAGTTATGGTGTATTTGGTTTTACTGCTCATTTATTTGTCTGGAATCCTGTTTTTGTCTTCCAATTTGATTACAGCCTTCCTTGGAGGGCACCTGGCATCTGGGGCAAGAAACACTGAAGAAAATGGCGTCGGCTGATGCTTATGTACTCCAACCGCTCTGACGTCGGAGAGAAATGTGACATCAGCCGACGTCGGACCCAGACTTTGGAATCTGGCCGACCGAGGGCTGCCTGAGTCAGGACAACCCACATGTTATGACTGCAGTTGCATGTCTATCGGACATCTACATTTATGGTAGGTACAAAACTGTACTTTACCCTCCCACCATCCTCCTTTTTTCTTTGCTGGGACTTGTGTACCTATCTATTCTATACAACCTATGTGGTGTATTTGCTTGTACATGAAGGTTATGTGCATGCTTTTTTATTATCATAATTTTTACAGCCTACCCTTTTGGGGGCACCTGACATCTGGGGCAAGAAAAACTGAAGAAAATGGCGTCGGCTGTATCTTTTATACCCCTGGCGCACTGACGTCAGGGAAGAGGTGACAGCAACCAACGCCGGACTAGGACTTTGGTTATCCTGCTGGCAGGCTACCCGTAGTCGGCCTGAATTCCAAAGTGTGTAATGACTGCAACAGTGAATACACTCCAACATCTGCATTTATGGTAGGTACACAACTGTGCTTTCCTTTTAGTAATATCTGTTCTAAAGTCACTTATTTGAAGCTTCATACCTTTGTGAAGCATTATGTTTTGGTATTGCCTCCAGAAGCAGTTCCTTCTTTGGTCCAACAGTGCTCCTGCATCTCCTTTCTCTGTACCTATGGCTTTGTCATTTGCTTGTCTCCCAGAGCTTCTTTTGATGATACCTCTTCTGTAGTCACTTGCCGTACAAGTCCTATCATTGTAGCCAATACAAACTGGGCATTGTCTCCAGAAGCGGACCTTCTTTGGTTTGACAGTGCTCTTGGCATATCCTTCTTTGAGTACCTCCTAAGAATTATGTAGTTGGGGATTCTAACCCAACAGTGAGGAAGAATGAAAAGGATATAATCAGATTTAGGAGATATGTACTTACTGTAACTTGGCATCTGTGTTGTCCATTTTCATTCTTTACCTTGTTTCACAGCCATCCCCTGGCCTTATCAATTTTAGAAGGCTATCAGTGGTGGTGTAGCGGTAGCATTGTTGCCTCACAGCAAGAGGTTCTCCCATTCGATTCTCGGCTGGAGCGCCTTCTGTGTGGAGTCAACATGTCCTCCCCGCGGTCGACTGGTGTTCAAAAGACATGCGTGAATTGGCATGCCTTCGTTGAAGGTTGGGCGTCTGGCTGGCACCTCGGCACCATAAAAATCGACTGCCAGTCATTAGCGGACCGGAGTTCCACTGTGGCGACCCCTAACCGGGAAAAGCCGAAAGAAAAACAGCAGCAGTGACATTGGATCATAGAAGGAACTCCTGTAGTTCCAGGTTTGAGTTGTTTTTTTTTTTTTTTTTTTTTAATTCTTTCCTTATCTGTCCTAGCTCTATAATTCACTAGACCTAGGCAGCAAACTCGTTCAGAGGAGTTAGAGAGAGGGTGCTGCATTATGGGAAGAGAGAAGTGCTAGAGAGAGGGTGCTGCATTATGGGAAGAGAGAAGTGCTTGAGACTAGGATCCAGAGTCTGGAAAATGCGGGTGAGTCGGATCTGTAACCCATCTGTGAGGAAGAATGAAAATGGACTACACAGGTTTCAAGCTATGGTAAGCACATAACTCCTAAATTCCCTCACAGCAGTACCTTTGTCAGAGTCTGAATGAGCTTTTCCAGAAAAGCCTTGAAATGTTTTATTTTACTCCTTAAATAGAAGGTTTACTTCCTAGCTCTACCGTCAGATCACAGGTAATTAACCTTAACTGACCTGTTCTAATTTCTGGTTAACTGTCAAGTGACACAGCTGTGGTCTGTTTCTCCTAGTTTAAGTATGCAATTAAAAACACAGTACAAGTAAAACACAGTGTAAAGAAAATAAATTGCAATATACAAAACAGAAGAAAGCAGTGAAGCAATACAAAATACAGGAAAGCAAAAACAAACTAACCTTTCCCTAACAGCAAGCTGTGGCAGAGTCTGAGTGGTATTCTCATGTCACAATGTTTTTGAAAGGGGTGCTGAACAAGAGACCTCCAAAAACAAAAAAAAAAAACGGTAGTTCCTCATTACGATTTTAATTTTGTGTTGGAGAATCTAACACTTGCTCCATTGAACCAGCTGATGTCCTTCTATTCCTATGTTGCAGTATTCTTGGTGTGGGAATTTCCGCCTCAGCCAACCCGTACATCGGCTCCTATACAAAAGCTTCAGCATGGCTGTAGGGGCTGCGTGGGAAGTCATACATCGGGCTATAAACCAGGGACCTTAAATGTGATGTCTGCATGTACAGACCTCAGATCCATTTTCATCCTATTCAGCTTTTGGTTTGTTGACTCCAACTGAATCTGACCTCTGCATAGATTTTGAAGCTTCTCTGCTCTGGGGCTTTGTCTCTTCTCCCGTACCCGTAGTTTCTTCCATTCCACCTTAGTACCCAATGTCTCGCTTGACCACTGAAGATTTCAGACTTATTCCACAAGGGCTGTTCAAAGAAAAAAGCAATATCCTTTGAGTTATAACCTGTTTTTTTTCTCCTCCCCTACTAAGAGTCTTGTCTCTCTCCTGTTGGTTTAAAAAAAAAGATGTTAAGTTGTCAATCTCGCCTTCATTCTTGCTTGATGGGTTCGGAGCCGATCCTCGGCTCCACTGCACTGCTAAGCTCGAGAGTCACTTTTACCAGCTCGAGGCAGCCCCATATCCCATGATGCAAGGCGGTAAGTACCCAGATCTCGTTTGCCGCTTCGCTGATGAGGTATTCCTTTTACCAGCTCCTGGTAAGTGTTTATTATTATAGATTTAGCGCCCCTTTTCAAATTTTTCTCTCTTTCAATAGTTTTCCTTTATTGTTAAGATACCTTTAAGGGTTTTCTCTGACTAAAATTACCTTTCCCTAGTTATTTTTTTAGTCGGGCCTTCATTCCCACCCATCCCCCCCCCCTACTGTTAGGGTGTGTGTGTGTGTTTTTAGTTATACCTTTAACTTAATTGTTCTGATTTGGGACTGTGTGTATGTTTTTGTGTTTGGGATCACACTATGTCCAAGGAACAGAAGGTCTCGGGCTTCAAGAAGTGTGACTCGTGCTGTCAGAAGATGTCTCTGACAGACGGTCACACTTCTTGTATATACTGCCTGGGACCTCTCCACCTGCAGGACTCCTGTGCAATTTGTCATTCTTTTAGCCAGAGAGTCCTGCAGGAAAGGAGGAATAAACTTATTTAAAGAGGACTTCTTAAACCGGAGGGCTCCCCGGCAAAATCGGCTCCGGGTAAGCCCTCTAAGATTACCAAGTCCCAGGCTTCTGTACCTAAGCCTTCGGCCTTGGCTCCGACTGGAGCCGATCTTAGCTTGGAGAAATCTGTGGCACCGATGGCTATCGGTGCCGATATTTTGAAGGTCACTTTGGTGTCGGCTCCGACTGGCTCCGACATCCATGTGGCTCGGGCTTCAGTGTCTGCGCCGACCGGCTCCGACACCATGATTTCTTTGCCTGTATCGGCTCCGGCCGGAGCCGATGCATCTATACCTACACTCGGAGCCGAAAAGTTATCGGCTCCATCTGGATCCATGGTTTCATCGGCTCCGATGGTTCCTTCGAGGAAGAGGTCCAGGTCTCCCTCTTTGGAACCGATACTGTCGGCTCCGGCCTCACCTCTTCTTTCGAGCGGAGCCATCGGAGCTGATCATCTAGATCTTCCAGGTTGTCAGACCATGATTTAGAGAGGGTGGTAAGCAGATTATTAAAATCACAGGCACTAGCCCAAATGCTTCATAGTCCGTCTCAACAGACGACTATTAGTCCACACCCTCTTCAAGTTCCTCCTTCGACTCTACCCCAGAGTTTGGAGCTGGAGTCTACGGGAATGGTTACTGCTATGGATGAAGGCCAGATACTCCCCCCCCCCCTTCTGCGCCTTCAGCATCTACTCTTATCTCCTCCTCGAGACCTTCCTTGGAGGGATTCGTGTCCGGCTTCCTGGTCTGCTCGAGGGGTGAGCGCATCGGACCCTTGTCCACCCGCTCTTCCCTTGGAGCTTCGCCTGGTGAGCTCGGCTCCGACATCTGCCTCTGAGCCTTCCCTTCGTGGGCCCGGAGTCCCAGTTTCTTGAACGGGTTCTCTCGGATCTCCCTGGGAGGGAGCCGAGGTGATGAGGAGTGTGCTAGCCCCTGGGCTCAGTCAGCAGTCTATTCCTTTAGCTCCTCCCTCTACGGTGCCTGTTGATATCTGTTCCCGCTCTCTTGCTCCCGGACCGAGAGATCCACCACCTCAGGTTTCCCCATTGGGAGGAATCCCCTCTTCCGAGGATTCTCCTGATCCGTCAGGAGATCCTCCGCGCAAGAGGACTTGTAAGAGGAAACACCTAGACTCCCCTGCGTCTACTACTTCGGATGCCGACTTAGATGAGTCGGAGGGGTCCCCAAGATCCCCCTCTGAGGGGTCCCCAAGATCCCCCTCTGAGGGGTCCCCAAGATCCCCCTCTGAGGATGTCTCCTTTTCAGACATCCTAGAACTCCTGAAACCGAGGGGAAACTGGCCCACCATAAATCCCTCCGATGATGAGTCGGTATACCTAGAGGCGTTTGGTTCTCGACCCTCCACCTCCTGGGTGTCTCCGCCTTTTGACCCCCTCATGCAGGTAATCGCTCGAAAGGCTTGGGCTTCTCCTGATTCCGTAGAGCCAGTTCCCAGGAGGAGGCCTTCTAAATTTATTACAGCCCCTTCTGAACAGCAATTCCTTACAATAGGTGTCCCGGTTGATGCCATGGTGGTGGCGGCCGCCACTAAAAAGGAACTTGCAGATCCTTCCGTACCAGTCCATCCTCCTAACAAGGATTCCAGGACCATGGACAGGTATGGTAAGCGGATGTTTTCCTCCGTGACTTTTGCCATGCGTTCGCTGAACTATTTGTGTCACTTCACCAGACTCCAAAAGGACATCCTTAAGGAACTAGGTGAAGTAGTACAGGATCTTGCAGCTCCGGGGGCACAAGACAAGATTGCTTCTCAGCTAGGAATCCTTAACTCCATAACCAACTCCTCCATGTGGCTGATTTCATATGCAGCAGATGGAGCGAGTAGAGCCGCAGGCACGGGAGTGGCTCTGAGACGTCAATCCTGGATGCGGCTCTGTAATTTTGCAGATCCCTTCAAGGTGTCCTTCACAAACTCTCCCTTTGATGGGTCAACTTTGTTTGGTCCTCAAGTGAAGGATACATTGACCAGGTGTGAGCAGGACGGCAAGACTCTTTCTGCTGTAGGGGTCCGTTTTTCCACCCCTTCTAGACCTTACCCCAAAGGACAGAAGGGTGGAAAGATGTGGTTCCATAAATCCCAAGGAGTCACGCCCGGATACACATGGTCAGTTTACCCTAGAGGCAGAGGGGTAATAACAGACGCCCTAGAGGCAGAGGGGGTCCACAAAACCAGGGAAGCAGAGAGTCTCTCTGACAAGCCCTTCCAGCATCCCTGAGGTGTTGCCCGACTGTCCATCCTTGGAGGCAGTCGGGGGAAGATTATCACTGTACCCACAAGCCTGGCTTTCCCTCTCACAAGACAGATGGGTACAGTCGATCATATCTGAGGGTTACAAAATTCCTTTCGAGGAAAGTCCCTTCACTCACAAAAATTCCCTTCCAGATGTGCCACCCGGTCTAAGGGAAATCGCAAAGTTAGAAGTATCAAAGCTTCTACACAAAAGGGCCATTCAGCCAGTTACAACAGACAATTCAGAGCCCGGAATCTACTCAAGGTTCTTTTTGGTCCCCAAAAAGATGGGAGATTGGAGACCAATATTGGATCTCAGCAGACTCAACAAGTCTGTGAAAAAGACGAGATTTCGAATGGTCACACTTCAGTCAATTTTGCCCTTCCTGGTCAAAGACAACTGGATGTGCTCAATAGACCTTCAGGATGCGTACTATCACATAAAAATTCACAGACGCTCCAGAAGGATGTCCTTCAAGGATGCATCTGCAGTCCTAACAAATGGGTTGTCCTGGCCTCAGGCAGCCCTTCGGTCGGCCGGATTCCAAAGTCTGGGTCTGGCCTCGGCTGATGTCGCACTTCACCCGACGTCATAGCTGCAGTTCAGCGGGTATAAAGGCATCAGCTGACGCCATTTTCCCCAGTCTTTCTTGCTGCGTGGTGCCCGAAGCAGAAGCTGTTCGCAAGTGCCGGTCGGTCAGAACCAGAGATTTCTACTACCGAAGACTTCTAAAAAGCTAAGTACCCCGTTGGGGACTCTTTCTTGCCTCAGCCGATGTCAGAAAAAGTGAATAACTGTTTAACTTGTGGGAAACAAATACCTCATAAAGATTTCCACTCTTACTGCCTACCTTGTTTAGGCCCAGACCACGACGTAGCAGCTTGTCTAGCCTGTGCTTCCTTCAACCGACGAACACTTAGACGTCGGTCGGAGTTTGCAGAGGAGTTTTTCGCCCGCTTTTGCTTATATCATGCCGTCGGAGACTCCGACTTCACATTTAGCTAAAAAGCGTAAGGAAAAGGACCGACACTCGCGGTCTGCGGTTTCGGCCGAAACCGCGGTTAAGCCAACCGTGAGTGTCTCGGTTTCGGCCGAAACCGAGTCCATGGTTCTTCCTTCGGCCGGCATGCCTCCTTCTACCGAGGCCGCTTCCAGCATGGCTGAATCTGCTACTGAAAATCCACCTGCTCTTACAGTTTTTCAGGATTTATCAGATACTATCCCCTTAGATGTATCTACTCCTGCACGTGGAGCTGCTAGGCCCCCTGCATCCATGTCAATTAAGGCTTTTGCCAGGGCTAAAGCAGCTAAATCTTCAAAGGCCGTGCCTGCTAAAGCCCCCTCTCACAGGCCTAGCTCTAGTACTCAAATGCTTAGTCTAGCAGAGGATCTCATTTCTTTGATCAGGGGAACCCAGTCTCACCCACCTCCAGAGAAGAGGCTTAGAGCAGAGCCCCCTGAGCCAGTTTCTTCAGATTATTCCTCTGATGATTCAGAAAACACAAATCCTCCAGAGGGCCCTTACTCTCCATATGAGGACTC
The DNA here is from genome assembly GCF_019279795.1 of Protopterus annectens. Classification (NCBI taxonomy): domain Eukaryota; kingdom Metazoa; phylum Chordata; order Ceratodontiformes; family Protopteridae; genus Protopterus; species Protopterus annectens. Next base: position 427,879,428 of record NC_056748.1, on the reverse strand, counting down.
TGATGCAGAGGATTCCATACCTTCTGCCTCTCCTCCTGAGGAATTTTCTTTTGGGGAAACCTTGCATGCTATGAGGGAACAATTTCAATGGCAGGGCCAGGATTTTTCAGATTCTAGGAAAAGGCTTAGGACCTTTTTACATTTACCACAGCATAGGCCTTTAGCTATTCCTCCAGTACTTACAGTTGTGGATGATGCATTTAATGATGCTTGTACTGCCCTGACTCACTGCCTCCGGCCCCTGCTAAGCCCGACAGATACTACAGGGTTCGGACACACATTATCATTTATACAAGGCTCCTATTGCAGATCCTGAAACTATTTCACAGGGCCCCAAAGCTGTAGCAGCTGCCTCTGCCAAAACCCTCCCTCTGAAAGAGAATCTAGGGCATTGGAGATATGGGGTAAAAAGTTTATACTTCTGCTACTCTTTCGGCTAGGGCCTTAAACTGTCAATTCCACATGATTCAGTATCAGGAATTTCTGTTAGATCAGTTCACTAAAAAACTGTCCTCGCCTGAGCCTTTAGACCGTAAGTCCCTTCAGGATTTGGTGCATAACACTCAGCAGGTCAGTAATCATTCCTTAAAATGCGGCTATGATGCACTGGAGGCTTCCTTTAGATCAGCTATGACTGGTACAGTGATCAGAAGGCATGCATGGTTAAAAGAGCAATCCTTACCAGACCATGTAAAGTCAAAGCTTCTAGATGCTCCCGTGGAAAAGCACAGTTTGTTTGGTTCCCCTGCACAGCAAGTGTTGAAGAAGGTGGAAGAAAAAGCTAAATCTGTCCAGACAGTCAAGGATTTCTTACAGGTCCAGCCTCCGAGGTTTAGTAGGAATTGGCCTTCCAAGAATTGGTCCTTTCCAGACACCACCAGAGCACAGAGAAGCAGAAATAGACGCCCTAGAGGCAGAGGTCAATCCAGAGGTGCCTACAGGGGCGCCAGTGGCAGCCTAACAGCCAGAGAACTACTGCCACAGATCCAGCCACTACCACTTCTACAGGACAATCTCAGTGACTTGGCTCTGAAACCGCCTACCAGGGAACAACTGGCAGCACCCTTAGGCGGAAAATTAACCTTATTTTCAGTAAATTGGCATTACATTACAGGAGACAAATGGATTTTACAGACAATAGACAAAGGCTACAGGTTTCACTTCCATACTCTTCCAAGGAAGAGAGTAATGCCAAACCTACCTCCAAATCAAAGGACAAACGCTCTACAGCAAATAGACCACTTACTAAGGATGAGAGCTATAGAAAAGGTACCGCCTATGGAACAAGGACAAGGATTTTATTCAAGGCTTTTCCTAGTACCAAGAAAGGAAAACCAATGGAGACCTATCCTCGACCTGTCTGCTCTAAACACATATCTCATTGTTCCAAAATTCAAAATGCTGACCCTACAGCAACTTCTTCCCATGCTGGGCAAGGAGTCTTGGCTGGTGACTCTGGATCTCAAGGAGGCATACCTGCACGTCCCCATACGACCAAATTGCAGAAGATACCTCAGATTTCTTGCAGGATCAGAGCATTATCAATTCTCAGCATTGCCTTTTGGCTTATCTACTGCACCCAGAGTATTCACGAAATGCCTGGCATCAGTAATTGCTCATTGCAGGCTTCAGGGAATTCAAATTTATCCATACCTGGACGACTGCCTGTTACAAGCGGACAGCAAAGACAAATTAACAAAAGATTTAAAAAAGGTTATTCACCTGCTGCAAGCCCTGGGATACACAGTCAACACAAAAAAGTCAAGGCTGATACCATCCCAAAGGATAACCTTCCTGGGTGCAGAACTGGACACATCAAACCAGATGGCATTCCTCACAGCAGAAAAACAGAAGCAGCTACCACTCTATTTCATGGCATTAACAACGCAGAACCATCTTACAGCAAGGAAAATCCTGCAAGCCCTGGGTTACATGGCATCCTGCATAATATTAATCCCACATGCCAGGCTACATATGAGGAAGTTGCAGTGGTACCTGAGGAATTTATGGTCTCAGCACAAGCACAGCCTAGAAACCCAAATTCCAATAATTCCATGCCTGAAGCAAGAATTCCAGTGGTGGGCCCAGGCCTGTCAATTGAACAAAGGACTGCCCTTCCACAGGCCTCACCCAAGCCAGACTATCACCACGGACGCCTCAGACCTCGGTTGGGGGGCACACATGGTGGACAAGTGCATACAAGGCTTATGGACTCAAGACCAGATGAACCTACACATAAATCAAAAGGAGATGCTGGCAGTAAAACAGGCAATTCAGACATTCAGACCATTTCTTCAACAGGGTCATTTGCTGATAAGGACGGACAACACCACAGTTATGTGGTATATCAACAAACAGGGAGGCACACATTCATATTCTCTATGCCGGATGGCAATAGACCTCTGGAATGTGGCCCTGAGCCTCAACATTCAGCTCCAAGCCATATTTGTGCCAGGAAAAGAAAATATTCTAGCAGACACCTTAAGCAGAACCACCACGGATGCCCACGAATGGATGCTGCATCCAGACATCTTCAAAACCATCACAAGGAAATGGGGACTGCCAGAAATGGATCTGTTCGCATCCCCACACAACCACCAATTGAAAAAAATTCTGCACAAGGACATACCACCCACTTGCTTGGAAGGTGGACTCCCTATCCTTCAGTTGGGAAAACCTGACAGCATATGCATTCCCACCTCTTCCTTTGATGCACAAAGTGCTACTGAAGATCAAAGAAGAACACCCGAGAATCATCTTGATAGCTCCAGATTGGCCAAGGCAACATTGGTACCCGCTACTGAGGAGTATGTCCCAGGAACACGCATGGCCTCTACCCCTACTACCTCTACTGCTAACACAGAACAACTTCAAAATCCTGCATCCAAACTTGAAAACACTGCAGCTAGCTGCTTGGAACATTACATAAGTAAAAATAACCCAGATTTATCTCAAAGGGTTAAAGACATTCTCTTGGAGGCTCGCAGACCCTCAACAAGGAAAACTTATACAGCAAAATGGAAAAGATACCTCATTTGGAGTGCAACAAAAGGAGTGGATGCATCATTGGCAAACATAGCTAACATCCTGGAATACTTAGCGGAGCTTTTCCACAAGGGTCTCTCTTACTCCTCCATTAAGATTCATGCATCAGCAATTTCAGCAGAATACAACATGGATCCTCCAGTCTTTTCTCAACCTCTACTCAGGCAGTTTCTCAGAGGAATTAAAAATGTAAAGCCACCAAGGAAACCATTGCCTACATGGGACTTGAACTTTGTTTAGAAAAGTTGACACTTCCCCCTTTTGAACCAGCAGCAACAGCAGAATTACAGTACTTATCTTGGAAGACTGCATTCCTGCTTGCAATCACTTCAGCTAGAAGGGTTTCTGAATTACAGGCATTAATGGCAGTACAGCCCTTCCTTATCTTCCATCAGGATAGAGTGTCCATGAGAACTAATCCTACCTTTATGCCAAAGGTGGTCTCCAGGGTATCATTAAACCAAGCAATACACCTACCAACTTTCTTCCCCAACCCACAGAACAGGGGGGAAAGATTGCTGCATACCTTGGATGTGCACAGACAATTGCGCTACTACCTGGACAGAACCAAGAACAATAGAAAAACTGACCAGCTTCTGGTAGCATATGCAACAAGAATGGAAGGAAAAGCAATTTCAAAACAAACAATCTCAAAATGGATAGGAAATTGCATTAGATTCTGTTACTCTTTTCATGGAAAGGCAACTCCAGAAAACATCAGACCTCACTCCACAAGGGCTACAGCCACTACTACAGCTTTCTTACGAGGAGTGGCTACCAAAGACATTTTAGAGGCTGCTACTTGGAGCTCCGTGCATACATTTGCCAAGCATTATAATCTACCTTTATACTCCAGATCCCGAGCAGGATGTCCTTCATGGATGCATCTGCAGACATAACAACTGGGTTGTCCTGTCGTCAGGCAGCCCTTCGGTCGGCCGGATTCCAAAGTCCGGGTCCGGCTTCGGCTGATGTCGCACTTCACCCGACGTCATCTCTGCTGGTCTTCGGGTATAAAGGCATCAGCCGACGCCATTTTCCTCAGTCTTTCTTGCCGCGTGGCACCCGAAGCAGAAGCTGTTCGCAAGTGCCGGTCGGTCAGATCCAGAGATTACTACTTCCGAATACTACTTCGAAGACTTCTAAAAGCTAAGTACCCCGTTGGGGACTCTTTCTTGCCTCAGCCGATGTCAGAAAAAGTCAATAACTGTTTAACTTGTGGGAAACAAATACCTCATAAAGATTTCCACTCTTACTGTTTGCCTTGTTTAGGCCCAGACCACAACGTAGCAGCCTGTTCAGCCTGTGCCTCATTCAACCGACGAACGCTTAGGCGTCGGTCGGAGTTTGCTGAACAGTTTTTCGGCTCAGATTTTGCGTACATTATGCCGTCAGATCCTCCGACTACCCAGATTGTTAAAAAACGCAAAGAAAAAGACCGACACTCGCGGTCCGCGGTTTCGGCCGAAACCATGGTTAAGCAAACATGAGTGTCTCGGTTTCGGCGAAACCGAGAAACTGATCAAAGCACAGCTGAATCAATGACTACTACTGAGGCTCCTGCTACCTTACTTGAATCGGCCTCAGAAATCTTACCTACAGTGGTTACTGGTGACTTATCAGACACCATCCCTTTGGATGTCTCTACCCCAGCACGTGGTGCTGCTAGGCCTCCTGCAGCCATGTCTATTAAGGCCTTTACCAGGGCTAAAGCAGCCAAATCTACTAAATCAGTGCCTGTTAAACCCCCCTCAACTAGGCCCACTTCTAGTTCACAAATGCTTACTCTGGCAGAAGATTTAATATCCTTAATTAGGGGATCTCAGTCTCACCCAGACAGGGCCTCTCAGCCCCCAGAAAAGAGACCTAGAGCAGAGCCCCCCGAGCCTGTGTCCTCTGATGATTCCGCGGAGGACTCGGATATTACAGACCAGCCAGAGGCTCATTTCTCCAATTATGAAGACTCAGATGCTGAAGAATCCATTCCAGCTGCTTCTCCACCAGAAGAATTCTCCTTTGGGGAAACCTTACATGCCATGCGAGAACAATTCCAATGGCAGGAACAGGATTTCTCAGATTCCAGAAAAAGACTTAGGACTTTTCTGCACCTTCCACAACACAGGCCTTTAGCTATACCTCCTGTCCTCTCTGTTGTGGAAGATGCATTTAATGATGTCTGCACTGCACCAGATTCCTTACCTCCAGCCCCTGCCAAACCAGACAGATTTTACAGGGTTCCAGACACTCATCACCACTTATACAAGGCCCCACTTGCAGACCCGAAACTATATCCCAGGGGCCTAAGGCAGTAGCCTCGACCACAGCAAAACCCTATCCCTTCTCAAAGGGAAGCCAGGTCTTTAGACAGATGGGGCAAAAAGGTTTACACCTCCGCTACTCTCTCAGCTAGAGCTTTAAATTGTCAGTTTCACATGATACAATACCAAGAGTTTATGCTTGATCAGTTAACTAAAAAGCTATCCTCTGATGACTCTATAGATAAGAAATATATATTAGAAATGGTAAATAACATACAACAGGTTAGTAACCATTCCTTAAAATGTGGCTATGATGCACTGGAGGCTTCATTTAGATCAGCCATGACTGGCACAGTGATAAGAAGACATGCATGGCTGAAGGAACAGGTCTTACCGGATCATGTTAAAGCTAAGTTATTAGATGCACCTATGGATAAGGCCAGTTTGTTTGGTACACCTGCCCAGCAGGTAATGAAGAAAATGGAAGAAAAGGCAAAATCTGTACAAACGGTTAAAGATTTCTTGCAGGTTCAACCCCAAGGTTTAGCAGGAACTGGCCTGCCAAAATTGGTCCTTTCCTGACTCCACAAGATCCCAAAGGGGTAGGAATAGACGTCCCAGAGGCAGAAATCAATCCAGAGGGGTGCCTACAGAGGGCGACAGTGGCAAGGTAATAACAGAGGCACAGACACAGCCACTGCCACTACAACAGCACAGTGACTTGATTCTAACTCCGCCTACCAGGGAACAAATAGCAGCACCATTAGGCGGAAAATTAACCTTATTTTCAAGAACTGGCACTATATCACAAAAGACAAGTGGATTCTGCAAACCATAGACCAAGGATACGGTTCCACTTCCACACTTTACCAGTCAAAGAGGAATGCCAAACCTGCCTCCAAATCAAAAACAGAAGCTCTACAGCAGATAATGCAACTAACAAAGATGAGAGCTGTGGAAAGAGTGCCAATAACAGAACAAGGCAAAGGATTCTACTCCAGACTATTCCTAGTTCCAAGAAAGGAAAAAAGTTGGAGACCTATTCTCGACCTGTCCATCTTAAATACATACATCATTGTCCCAAAATTCAAAATGCTGACCCTCCAGCAACTTCTTCCCATGCTGGGCAAGGAGTGCTGGCTGGTAACTCTAGATCTCAAGGAGGCATACCTGCACGTCCCCATACGACCAATTTGCAGAAGATACCTCAGATTTCTTGCAGGATCAGAGCACTATCAATTCTCAGCATTGCCCTTTGGCTTATCTACTGCACCCAGAGTATTCACAAAATGCCTGGCATCAGTAATCGCCACTGCAGACTACAGGAATCCAAATTTATCCATACCTGGACGACTGCCTGCTACAAGGGGACAACAAAAGCAAGCTGACAACATATTTACAAAGGGTCATTTACTTGCTACAAGCACTGGGATACACAGTCAATTTACAAAAGTCAAGGCTGATACCATCCCAAACAAGGACATTCTTGGGCTGAATTGGACACAGTAAAACAAATGGCATTCCTAACTGCAGAAAACAAAAAGAACTCCTCTTTACTTCTTGGCACTAACAAAACAGAACAAGCTAACAGCAAGAAAAGTTCTACAGGCCTTGGGCTTCATGGCATCCTGCATAATCTTGGTTCCACATGCCAGACTACATATGAGAAAACTACAGTGGTACCTAAAGAATTTATGGTCCCAACACAGACACAGCCTAGAAGCAGAAATTCCTCTAATCCCATGCCTAAAACAGGAGTTCCTATGGTGGGCTCAAGCATGCCAGTCAAATCCAGGCCTACCCTTTCACAACTATCAAGCAAGCCAAACCATCACAACAGACGCCTCAGACCTAGGATGGGGGGCTCACATGCTGGACAAATGCGCAAGGATTGTGGACACAGGACCAGCTCCATCTGCACATCAACCTAAAAGAAATGCTGGCAGTAAAACTGGCAATCCAAAAATTCAGACCATTCCTCAAAGCAGGACATTTGATGATAAGGACAGACAACACCACAGTCATGTGGTACATCAACAAACAGGGAGGCACTCCTTCATACCCCCTATGCAGAATGACTTTGGACCTTTGGAACCTGGCTCAGTTACAACATCCAGTTACAGGCAATATTCGTACCAGGAAAGGAGAATACTCTAGCAGACATGTTAAGCAGAACCACCTCGGATGCTCACGAATGGATGCTACACCCGGACATCTTCAAGGCCATCTCAAAGAAATGGGGAATGCCACAGATAGATCTATTCGCTTCCCTCTCAATCACCAGCTCAAAAATTCTGCACAAGGACATTCCACCCACTTGCATGGAAAGTGGACTCGCTCTCCTTCAGCTGGAAAGGTCTGACAGCATATGCATTCCCACCTCTTCCCTTGATACACAAGGTATTACTAAAAATCAAGGAGGAACGTCCAAGGATAACCCTGATAGCTCCAAACTGGCCAAGACAACACTGGTACCCATTGCTGAGGAGCATGTCTCGGGACAAAATGTGGTCAATACCCCTGATGCCTTTGATGTTAATTCAGAACAACTACAGCATCATGCATCCAAACCTAAAAACGTTGCAACTGACTGCATGGAACATCACATAGCAGCAACTAATCCAGAGCTTTCCCAAAGGGTTAAAGTCATTATCCTTGAAGCCCGCAGACCTTCAACAAGAAGGAACTATGCAGGAAAATGGAAAAGGTTTGTCATTTGGAGTGCTGAAAGAGGAAAAGATGTGTCGAATATAGACATTGCTAACATTCTGGAGTATTTGGCAGAGCTTCTACATACAGGCCTGTCCTATTCCTCCATCAAGATACATGCATCAGCTATTTCAGCAGAATACAGCTTTGATCCACCTGTCTTTTCACATCCTTTACTCAGGCAGTTCCTCAGAGGGATCAAGAATGTAAAACCTCCTAGGAAACCACCATTGCCAGCTTGGGATTTGAACTTTGTGCTGGAAAAATTGACACTCGCACCTTTTGAACCAGCAGCAACAGCAGACCTGCAGCATCTATCGTGGAAAACTGCTTTCCTACTGGCAATAACCTCAGCAAGAAGGGTTTCTGAACTTCAGGCCCTAATGGCAGTACAACCCTTCCTAATCTTCCACCAAGATAGAGTGTCCATGAGGACTAATCCTACATTTATGCCTAAGGTGGTATCCAGAGTGTCTTTAAACCAGGCAATCCACCTACCTACCTTCTTCCCAAACCCACAAAACAGAGGGGAAAGAATGCTGCATACCTTGGATGTACATAGACAGCTACGCTACTACCTGGACAGAACAAAAAGTAACAGAAAAACTGACCAGCTGTTTGTAGCCTATGCAACAGGAAGGGAAGGAAAAGCGATTTCCAAACAGACAATCTCCAAATGGATAGGAAATTGCATACGATTCTGTTACTCCTTTCATGGAAAACCAATTCCACAGAACATAAGGCCTCATTCTACAAGGGCAACAGCCACTACCACAGCCTTCTTACGAGGAGTGGCAACCAAGGACATACTTGGACCTCCGTGCATACATTTGCCAAGCATTATAATTTACCTCTGTATTCCAGATCCCGAGCAGTGTTTGCCACTGCTGTACTGCAAGGGATCCTAACCACACCATAATCTATTCTTCCTCCTCCCCTAGTTGGCTATGGTATTCTACCCAGTTGTTATGACTGCAGATGCATCCATGAAGGACATAGTACAGTTTTGTACCTACCATAAATGTAGATGTCCGAACTGGATAACATCTGCAGTCAGGATTACCCTCCCTCCTTCCCCTCTGTGGTACTCCTAGGGTATTTACCCTCATAATAGCTAGCTGGCGGGGGGGAGTCTCTTATGGTGTATTTGTTTGTATATATGTACATACATGCTTATTTTTTGTGTTTGCCTTCTATCTTTTTGTAAACATTGGCATTTACCCAAAATTTAGCCTTCCAAGAGGGCAACTGGCATCTGGGGCAAGAAACACCGAGGAAAATGGCGTCGGCTGATGCCTTTATACCCGAAGACCAGCAGAGATGACGTCGGGTGAAGTGCGACATCAGCCGAAGCCGGACCCGGACTTTGGAATCCGGCCGACCGAAGGGCTGCCTGACGACAGGACAACCCAGTTGTTATGACTGCAGATGCTATCCAGTTCGGACATCTACATTTATGGTAGGTACAAAACTGTACTTTTTGCCACTGCTGTTTTGCAAGGGATCTTAACTACACCATAAACTCTTAGTGCCTCCTTAGTGCCCCCTCCCCCAGTTTGGCTATGGTATTCTACCCATTTGTTAGGACTGCAGATGCATCCTTGAAGGACATAGTACAGTTTTGTACCTACCATAAATGTAGATGTCCGAGAGGTATGCATCTGCAGTCAGGATTACCCACCCTCCTTCCCCTCTGTGGTACTCCTAGGGTATTTGCCCATCTTGTAGCTAGCTGGGGGAATCTATTATGGTGTATTTGTTTGTATATATATGTTTATACATGTTTATTTCTATTTGCTCTCTATTGTTTGGAAACATTTGCATTTATCCAAATTTAGCCTTCCTAGAGGGCACCTGGCATCTGGGGCAAGAAACACTGAGGAAAATGGCGTCGGCTGATGCCTTTATACCTGCTGAACTGCAGCTATGACGTCGGGTGAAGTGCGACATCAGCCGAGGCCAGACCCAGACTTTGGAATCCGGCCGACCGAAGGGCTGCCTGAGGCCAGGACAACCCATTTGTTAGGACTGCAGATGCATACCTCTCGGACATCTACATTTATGGTAGGTACAAAACTGTACTTTTCTCCGCTTTCGGCTGGGGTCCAGTCATTTTCAATTCAGAGCCCTGCCCTTTGGTCTCACTACAGCCCCTAGAGTGTTCACCAAATGTATGGCAGTGGTCACGGCTCACCTGAGACGTCAAGGATTCCAGGTGTTTCTGTATCTCAATGACTGGCTCCTTTCAGCCACCACCAGGCATCAACTTCTCCTAGCCAGGGATTACACCCTAAATCTCTGCACTCAGTTAGGAATTTCGATCAACTACGAAAAATCCTCCTTGTTGCCCTGCCAGTCTATTTCTTTCATAGGCGCAAATTTAGACACTGTTCGGATGTCAGCAACCCTCACAAACCAAAGAATCTCATATATCCAAAGTCACGTGCGGATCATCCTTGCCAGCAAAAAGGTGCAAGCCAGACTGGTCCTGAAAGTGTTGGGCCTCATGGCAGCGGCCATTACCCTTCTTCCCTTGGCCCGCTTCTACATGCGTCTTCTTCAATGGATGTTGTTCACCCAGTGGTCTTACCAACAACTTCCCATGCGTCACCAAATCCTGGTGACACAAGCTTGCAAAAAACACCTATCCTGGTGGATTTCTTCTCCCCAGATTCATCAGGGCAGACCCTTTGTATCCCCGGCCCTGGTAGCCACAGTCACTATGGACGCCTCCCTGATCGGATGGGGGGGTCATTATCAGGGCAGGATGGTTCATGGGACGTGGCAACCGTTCGAATATCACCTGCACATAAATGTCCTAGAGATGAGAGCAGTGCTTTTAACGTTGCAAGCCCTCAACGACTTTCTTCCCTTGGGAACAATTGCAGTTCACACGGACAACATGTCTGTAGTATGGTATATCAGCAAACAGGGCGGAACCAAGTCCTACCCCTTGTGTCGAGAAGCTCTCAGACTTTGGCAATGGGCGATCTCCTCTCATCGGTTTCTGGTAGCAACGCATATCCCTGGGAAAACCAACATTTTAGCGGACAGATTGAGCAGAGCTATTCTCATGCCTCACGAGTGGTCTCTCAAACAATCTATAGTGGAGGAGATTTTTCTAGAATGGGGCCGCCCATGTTGCGATCTTTTTGCTACTCCCCAAAACAGCAAATGCCCAGACTTCTTTTCTCTCTTCCCACTGCCAGGCCATCCCCCCAGAGACGCTCTTACCCAGGATTGGCCCCAGGGACTTCTTTATGCCTTTCCTCCCTTTCCATTGATTCCACAAGTACTCCAGAAAGCCACCGTTTTGAGAGCCAAAATGATTCTCATTGCCCCCTATTGGCCTCGACAAATTTGGTTTCCGTTCCTCCATCGTCACCTATTGGTGCAGCCGTGGCATCTGGACCCAGTGCCAGACCTTCTGATCCACCAATCGGGTCACCTGTATCAGTCTATTCCTTCTCTCAACCTCACAGCTTGGTTGCTCCACTTCCTTCCTTAGCCAGGCTTCCTATGATCTCTAACCCGGTTAGGGATATCATAGCGGCTTCCCTCAAATCCTCTACTAGAAGGATTTATACCAGCAAGTGGAAACGCTTCTCTTGTTGGGCAAAATCAAAGAATATAGATCCCTTTACTGCCCCTGTTCATGCAGTTTTGGATTTTTTAGCGGAAATCTTTCACTCGGGCTCTTCATCTTCCACGGTCAAAGTTCAGTTGGCTGCTATCTCGAACTTTCATGTCGGGTTTGCAGATCACAACATTATGTCCCACAGGCTTTGTAGAGCCTTTCTAAAAGGGATTTTTCTCCTTAAACCTCCTGTCAGGAGTCCTCCTCCTCAGTGGAACCTAAGTCTAGTGCTGACATCCTTAATTCTTCCTCCCTTCGAGCCATCTGTTTCATGTTCACTGAAGTTTCTTTCATGGAAAACACTCTTCCTTGTCGCTATTACCTCGGCCAGGAGAGTGTCAGAACTTCATGCTCTCTCTGTTCGTCCCCCTTATTTGGTCTTCCACAAGGACAGGGTATCCTTGAGAACTAATCCATCCTTTTTGCCTAAGGTGGCTTCGAAAACTAATTTGAACCAATCTATTGATCTCCCTGTATTTTTCCCTAATTACTCCAACAGATCAGAACAAAAATTACATTATCTTGATGTTCACCGCCAACTTAGATATTATTTGGACAGAACAAAACAATTCAGGAAATCCGATCAGCTCTTTCTTTCTTATGCTGAAAATAAGAAAGGCCTTCCTGTTTCCAAAGTGACCTTATCTAGATGGCTTTCTTCCACCATCTCCAAAATCTATCAGCTCAGGGGCAAACAGCTGTGCTCAAAACCAAAAGCGCATTCCACCAGAAGTTTAGCCACTTCCACAGCCTTTCAGGCTAGACTCCCCTTAGACACTATTTGTGCAGCAGCCACTTGGGCCACTCCTCATACCTTTGTTTCTCATTACAAATTGTATTTGGCCTCCAGGGACAGACCCAGTTTTGGTTCTACGGTTCTCAAGAGTCTGTTCCATTGAGCCACCCAGGATAGAGGTGCTAGGGACGTGGTCCCATCAAGGAAGAATGAAGGCGAGATTGACAACTTAACATTGAGAAGTTATGTACCTACCATAACGTTCCATGTTAGTTGTCTTCTCTCGCCTTCTTTCTTGCGACCCTCCCTCCTACCCCCTTGCCTGGACAGACCTTGTTCTCCCTTGTTTTGGAAGATTGCTTCTTTAGGCACCAGTTAGTTACCTGGTTCCCTTTACAGCCCTTCCTTTAGGCTAATTGCTTTCTTTCCTCAGTGGAAAGTTTTTTGTGCTAGGTGTTTTTCCCTATAGGTACAAACGAGATCTGGGTACTTACCGCCTTGCATCATGGGATATGGGGCTGCCTCGAGCTGGTAAAAGTGACTCTCGAGCTTAGCAAGTGCCGAGTCGGAGCCGAGGATCGTCTCCGAACCCATCAAGCAAGAGAGAAGACAACTAACATGGAACGTTATGGTAGGTACATAACTTCTCATTTAATATTGTTGTAGGTAGATTCTTAACTATAGATCTTTCATAGACGGTCATTAAAATAGTTTAAGTAGTATTTAGACATTGGTGCGTAGTTTGTAGGTGTTAGAGTAGTTAGTGCTAGTAAGCTGTTTTAAGAGTATGCTGTTCTTCAATGATGCCAGTTTTTTTCCCCCTATCTTATCGGAAATAGTATCAACATTTTTTTCTAGCTTGTTCTGCAGTTCATACCATAACTAGTTCCAGTGTGCCTCTGTCTCTTTCAGTTAGTCAGTCATACTTTAATTAGCTACCATTATATCTGATAGTCAGGGGTTTCAAAAGTGTACTGACTGTGGGCACAAACTTCCTCCTCAAGACCCCCATTCATTGTGGCACTTCAGAGTAGGAGAGAGAAGCTCCATAGTTAAGGGCCTCCTTCCTCCAAAAACAGTTCTTTCATTTTCTATAGGGTCCACTTCATCCACTGCTGCTTCCCCAACTAAGTAGGATAAAACTAAACCAAAACAAAAGAGTGAGTCAGAGAAGATGGGCAGAGGAAGATCAGAAAATTCTAGAAAGCGTTCTTTGGATCGGACTGTGTTGGCTAGGCTTATCCGAAAAGTCCCAGAAGTTTTGAGCCAGCAGTCTTTTTCAGGTTCCCTTATGTTCTCCCCTGCTCCTTTTCATTTTGGAGCCACTGAACCTGAGGTTATATTTGCTTGTACTACAAGAGTGAGATATTCAAGGCCTCTGGTGCCGCCTTCTGCCCGGTCATACAGGAGCTTTACTGAACAAGACATGGACAGGATGATGTGGAAGTTTTATTGAATGCAGTCGGACCAGACTGTCATGGATCTGATACGCACAGGGGTGCCTTTGGTGGGGCTGACACTGTCAGCTACTTTGACTTTGTTAGCATCCCTTTCTCTTTCACCTCTGATATGTTCAGATTGGGAAGGGACTGTGAACTTGGGCTGAAGGAGATGGGTTGACACCAAAGTTTTTGGAGCCATCCCTCCCCTCCTTGAGCCTCTGCTGTCAATAGCTCAGATCCGAGATTGGCTTAGGGGTTGAGACTTATTGGTACTGCGGTATCTCCTTTGTCTTTGGGCAGGTGAACACCTTCAGGAATTAGTGCAGCTTTAGCCTTCGAAGATTTCGAGGGTCATGGCTATACTTAAGGAGAAGGCACCCTGATCAAGCTTGGTTCCACCCAAAACCCAACAGGATTCTGTTTCAAATTGCTTTTCAAAAAGGAACAGTCTGTACCCCAGCCTTCTGAAACTCCATGCTGTATTAGCTCCCGGTCTGATTCAGAACCATTGGCACTCCCACCTGAAGTGGTTCATAGGAAACAGATGTGCAAGTAGAAGCACATAAACTTCCCTTCAGAGTCTTTCACTGCAGATACTGATCTGGATGAAAATTAGGGCTTCCCCAGATCCTTTTGGAAGATGTCATCTTTGGTGAGATCCTTGAATTGATGAAACATAGGGGGGATAGCCGACCAAGAACCCTTCATCTTATGAGTCTGTGTTCTTGGAAGCCTTTGTTTTGGCTCAGCGTTGTCCTGGGTAGTACCGCCAGTTGACCCCCCTCCCATTGACCACTTTGTTCAGCAGGCATGGAAGGACCCTGATGTGATAATACTGATTCCTAAAAAAAAAGATAGGATATTGGCAGTCCCAAACGATAGGAAGAATTGGTGCAAACGTCTTCTGGTGGATGCTGTGGTGGTAGCAGCAGTCAGTAAAAAGGAACTGTTAGAAGAAAGCTTGTCCACTCATCTCTCTAACGGGGAGTGTAGGGTTATGGACAGGTTTGTGAAACAGACATGCACTTCAGTGACTTTTGTATTCAGAGCTCTGAATAATTTGGCCAGTGTTACTAGATTCCAGAAAGATTTGACTAAAGAGCTTTCCAAGTCCCTTTCAGGTATTTTGCTTGTGGATGTTCAGAAGACTGTGTACTCCCCCTTTGATGGTTCCACTCTTTTTAGTCCCAAGCTTAAAGACACTCTAACCTGGAGTCAACAAGGTGGTAAAACTCTGCAGTGGGAACCTGTTTTTTTCCAGAGAGGCCTTTTTTTTTTAGAATCGGAGGGCTAGAAAAAGATGTGGTTCTGAAAATTATAGTTTTTATCAGGACACCCCTGGGGATACACCTTCTCATGGCAGATGAATTTACTGTATTGGAGGTTGCCCTAGAGGCAGAGGCGGACTGGTAACCAGGACATTCTCAGTCCCTTCACTGAGAAGTCCTATCAGTGTCCTGAAGGCTTACCCAACTGTTGCACTCTGTAGGCAGTTGGGGGGCTTATCCATGCACCCACAAGCCTGATAAAGCATAACAGATTCTCTGGTGCTATATATAATTTAAAGAGGCTATTTTTTTCTTTCTCTCTTGTGACAAAAAAAGAAAAAAGTTCCTGATGTTCCAGCCAGTCATTGAGAACCAGCAGCAGAAGTTTCCAAGCTGCTAGAAATAATCATCCAACCAATTCCCCAAGACCAATTAGTCCAGAGTCTTTTCAAGGTTTTTTTTAGTACCCAGGACCTCAGACCCATGCTGTGTGAGTCCTCTAAATTGGTTCTTAAAACAGACAAAATTCCAAATGATCACGGTTCAGTCCATTTTGCCTCTGCTAAGGAAGGTTGATTGCGTGTGCTACATAGATCTCCAGGATGCATACTGTCATGTAAAGCTAGAGAAATAGTCAAGGAGGTTCATCTGTTTCCAGCTGGGATACAGTCATTATCAATTTAGATTCCTGTCTTTCGGTCTCCTTACAGACCCAGTGTGTTTTACCAAGATAATTGCAGTTGTGGCAGTGCATCTGTGCCTGCTAGTGATCCAAGTTTTCCTTGACTCTTTAACTTCTTCTTCCAAGAATCTTCTGCGTAGTCACTTGGACCTTTGGCTCCAGTTGATGCAAGACTTGTGAATAATAATAAATCTGCCCAAGTGCCAGCTGATCTAACTCAACAGATAGAATTTTTTGGAGGCTACCTCAACTCAGTTCTACAGATTACCATCAGTTCTACGGATTGCCAGTCTTCCCTATGCCAGAGTACTCTCTCAGCGTCTCACAGAAGCACAGTTGCTTCATCAGCCCTCTCCTCCAGCAAGGTTGAATGTACAACTTTTGGATCTAATGGCCTTCACTGTTTTGATGGTCCTGCTATCCAGATTCAACATGTCTGCTCCAGTGGACTGTAGCAGTGCAGTATTATGAAAATATCCATCCACTGCATGCAAGGATTTGCAGTTCTTGCTTCTGCAGAGAACACATTTTTTGGAGTATAATGTGTCCTTCAGTAATGAAGGATGACAGTTTTATACAGATCAACCTTTAGCAGTAGTAACCACAGATGCCTTCCCTGTAGGGTGGTGGCACATTTCAAAGGTAGCACAATCCAAGGTACTTGGTCACCCCTAGAAGCCAATCTTCATATTGATATCTTGGAGATGAGGGCAGTCTTCCTAGTGTTGCAGGCATTCCAGGATGCCATCCCCAAGGGTGTTTCCATGCAAATAGACAATATGGTGGTGGTCTGGTACATCAACAAGCATGGAGGAACCCATTCTTACCCTCCTTATTGAGTGGCTGTGAGAGTTTTTCAATGGGTGCTTGGTCACCCCTAGAATCCAATCTTCATATTGATATCTTGGAGATGAGGGCAGTCTTCCTAGTGTTGCAGGCATTCCAGGATGCCATCCCCAAGGGTGTTTCCATGCAAATAGACAGTATGGTGGTAGTCTGGTACATCAACAAACATGGAGGAACCCATTTTTACCCTCCTCATTGAGTGGCTGTAAGAGTTTTTCAATGGGTGATGTCTTCACGCTGTTTTCTAATAGCGACTCCTGTACCTGGGATGTCCATTTTAGCAGACAAATGAGTGGTTCATCAATCCAGCAGTGACAAACTTGGTCTTTGATTGCTGGGGCCAACCTTGTGCAACCTTTTTGTATTCTATTTAAACAACAAGTGCGGCAGTTACCCTGCCCTGATCCCTCAACAGGGTCAGTCACCAAGGGGCTCTGTGGTCCACATTTGGCTCCCGGATCTTCTTTATGCATTTACCCCATTACCACTAAAGAACAACTTTGACCTTGTACTTTCTTGCTTTCTGGATAGAGTAATTCTCATTGCCCCTTTCTGGCCTCCAGCAGGTTTCTTTCCTTGTGGCCTCTACTAGTACATCTCCCACGGCTGTTGGATCAGTATTCAGACCTATTAACTCACTTGTCTGGATTGTCTCCTCCAGACCAGGAGCACATGAAATTGACTGCTTGGCTCCTTCAAATCTGACCTTAGCCAGAGATGCCAGACTTCCATCTTCAGTTGTTCAGATCATATAGGCCTCCCAAAAACAATTCACAAAGAGGGTTTGTCGTAGCAAGTGGAAGATATTTTCCATTTGGGCCGTGTTGAAAGGATCAGACCTTTTTTCTGCTCCCTTTCCTTCTGTATTAGAATTCTTAATCTGAACTCTTCCACAGTTGCTTCAGTTATTCCACCATCAAAGTTTAAATGGCTTTAATCTCAAATTTCCACATAGGGTAAAATGACACTTCTTTAGCTTCCATAAAAATCTCTAAAGTATTTTTGAGAGAACTTTTCTACTGCTACCCCTTCTCAGAGACCCATGTTCCCCCTGAGATTTTGCCATCCTGCTGTAAATAACTCACCACCCTTTGAACCCACAGCTACAGTCGATTTAGTTTTTGACTTGAAAGTCAGTCTTTTCTAGTGGCTGTTATGTCAGCTAGATCAGTTTCAAAATTACAGGCTCGCTCTTGCAAACCTCCCTAGCTGGTATTCCATAAAGGCAGAGTTGTCTTGAAGAATAAAACGTCCTTCCTCCCTTCCTTATGGTGGCATCTGAAGCGAACTTAAATCAGTCAGCAAATCTACTAGTCTGTTTCCCCCATTTCTCAGACAAAGGTGAATACATTCTGCATATGCTGGACGTTCATTGACAACTTAGGTTCTGCCTTCGTAGGACTTAATTCAGATAGTCTGATCAATTGTTTGTTGTCTTTAAGACTTAAATTAGGCAAAGCAATTGCTAAGGTTACTCTTTCAAGATGGTTGTCAGATTGCATTTCTTTTACCTATAACAAAAAGGGGTAGCCCCTATGAGATAAACCTAAAGCTCACTCCACAAGGGCAATAGCCATGTCAGCAGCCTTTATTAGTAGGCTGCCCATTGATGGTATTTGAGCTGCAGCACATTTTTGTATCTCATTGTAAATTGGATGTGCAGTCCAGATCATGTCCATCTTTTGGTTCCATTCTCAGTAATACCCTTCCTTGTTAACACCCAGGTAAAACAGCTTGGGTATCTGTCCCATATGTGCATGTTAAATCGAGCAAAAATAGACTACATTGGATACAAAAGTTATGTACTTACCATTATGATAGATCATACTGTCTGATTTTTATCCAGATGTTCTTTGTGTTTCACTGTTGCAGTCATCACACTTGGGTTATCTGCCTGCAGGTAGCCCTTTTCGGCCCGAATACCAGAGTCTTGGGATTTCTGCGTTGGATGCTGTCGCCTCTTCCGTGACGTCAGGTCATCAGGGGTATAAAACATGCAGCTGACATCATTACGTCAGCTTTTCTTGCCGTGCGGGAGCCCGAAGCAGAAACAGTTCTCAAGTGCTGGTTGGCCGCTTCCTGAAATATTCATTTTTCTAGTTTCAAACCTAAAGTCTTCTAAAGCTAAGTACCCCGTTGAGGATCCTTTTTTCTTGCTCTAACCGATGCCAGAAAAAGTTAACAATTGTCTTGCCTGTGGACAGCAAATACCTCACAGAGATTTTCATTCTTACTGCGTCACCTGTTTAGGCCCAGACCTTGTTCAATGCCCAAACTATTTGTCATTGGGCTATTTTTGTCACTAAATTCTTTTGCTGTCTTTCAACATATTCTGAAATGGCTTCGATAAGCCATCCGGCTACCGATCTTCGAAAAAACGCAAGGATAAAGACAGAGATGGATCGTATAGGTCCAACACTGCCGACTACGCTTCTGTTGAGCTAGTAGCCAGTCCGTCTGTACTCAGTGAGGCACTTTTGCAGCCGCTGTTACCTTCTTCTACAGATTCACAGGCCTCTACTGAGACCCATTTGTAGTCTGGTATGCCGTGAGATGCTTCTTCGACTATGGAACCTGCGGATGTCTCTACCTTGGATGGGTCCGGAGCTGCTGTGCAGGCACTGGCTTCTGAGGGTGTATTTAGACCTTCCGATGTTCGTATTAAACAGACTACTTCGTTAATGACTAAAACTACCGAATTTCTCAGGCCCCGAGTTTGCACTACACCTAGGAACCCGACGACCAAAGTACATTCTCAAGCTCCCATGCCACAGAAACAAATGCTTAGAATGGCTGATTACCTTATTACTTTAATTGGAGAAGCCAGCCTTCCCCCTGTAAAAGAAAAATAATTGATTTTCCTTCTGATTCTACAGACCATGACTCTGATGACTCTGACCCCTGTGATTACCAGGACATACCCTTATTTACCTATGAGGACTCAGATGCAGATGATTCCATTCCGTCTGCCCCCCCAGAGGACTTTTCTTTCGGTGAAACCTTGCATATACCCTAAGAGAGCATTTCCGCTGGGAATGCCAAGACTACCCACAGTCTAAAAAGAGACTCGGGGAATTTTTAGACTTGCCTCAGCATAGGCCTCCAGCTATACCCCCTGTCCTGGGTATTGTAGATGATGTCTTCATGGAATCCACTCTTACCCCTGATACTTTACCACCAGCTCCTAGAAAGCCTGACAGGTACTACAGAGTACCTGACTCTCACAAACCTCTCTTTAAAAAAACCCACTGCGGATCCAGAGACCATTTCCCAGGGACCTAAAGGTATTAAGGCTACTACATCCAAAAACCCTACCCCTTTGGGCAGCAATTTCTAGAGCTTTAGACTGATGGGGTAAGAAAGTATGCACCTCTGCAACTCTTGCCATCAGGGCTTTAAATTGCCAGTTTCACATGTTGAAGTACCAGCAGCATATTATGGAACTAATTAAACAAACTTTTTGTTGATTCCTGATTGTGCAGAAAATAGACTTAGAGTTAATGCATTCGGCAAACCAAGTCGGTAAACATATTTTGCAGTGTGTGGTTTTGATGCCTTAAAAGCGTCTTGCAGGGCTGCTGTCACTGGGTCTCTTCTGAGAAGGCATATTTGGCTGAAGGAACAAATCTTGCCAAACCATGTCAAAGAAAAATTACTAGATGCTCCATTAAACCAAGAATGTTTGGCTCAAAAGCAGAAGAAATTCTTAAAAAGATAGAAGAAAAAGTTAAATCTATGCAAACTGTTAAAGATTTCTTACATGTACAGCCACCTAGATTCAGTAGACATTGGCCTTCAAAAAAACTGGTACTTTCCAGTCCCTCCCAGACCTTCTCAGCCCAAACCCAGGGGCAACAGACTACAAAGACTGCAGTCTCAGGGTATGCACAGATCTAAACAATGGTGTGCTCCCTCCACAAAAACAGGGAGTGTTAAGCCACCCCCTTATGGAAAAAGTTCACAATGACTTGTCCTTCATCCTTCCCAGCCATGCCCAAGTACTTGCACCCCTAGGAGGAAACCTCGCCCTGCATGCAAAAAGCTGGGAGTGTATTACCCAGGACAGATGGGTCTTAAACATTGTATCCCAGGGATACAGATTCTACTTCCACTCACTGCCAACCCCTAGCAGATTGTCAGACCTTCCTCCAAACCAGTGAGCAGAGGCCCAAAAGCAAGTACTTTCTCTTGTCAGTATAAGGGCTATTCAACCTGTTCCAACAGAGCAAAGGGGACAGGGTTTCTACTCCAGACAGTTCCTGGTGTCCAGAAAAGAGAATTCTTGGCGGCCTATTCTGGATCTGTCAACTCTCAACTCCTTCCTGGTGGTACCAAAATTCAAAATGCTTACACTCCAGCAGCTGCTTCCTATGCTAGCCAAGGGCTCCTGGCTAGTCACCCTAGACTTAAAAGAAGCTTATCTGCACATTCCCCATAAGGGAATCTTGCAAGAAATATCTACGTTTCAGGGCAAATTATATGCACTATCAGATGTCCTTCAAGGATGCATCTGCAGATGTTCTTCGTCTTCCATTGCTGCAGTCCTGACTATTGGGTATAGTCCGCGTCCAGTCGGCCCGAATACCAGAGTATAAGGCTGACGTCGGTCAGGGCGCATTAGACTGACGTCAGTACGTCAGGGTACTAATGCGCATGACCGACGTCATATCCTCAGTCTTTTTTGCCGCATGGTCCGATGCAGAAGCAGTTTTGCGAGTGCAGGTTGGCGTTCTGAGATATTTCAGAAACCGGAGTTTCAGACCAAACAGAGTTGGCTAAGTACCCGTTGGGAACATTTTGGTTTTTCTTGCCTCAGTATTTTACCGGATGTCAGAAAAAGTGAATAACTGTATTTCTTGTGGGAAACAGATACCTCATAGGGATTATCATACCTTGTGTATACCTTGTTTAGGGCCTGAGCACGGCGTTGTTGGTTGCCGCTCTTGTGCTAGGTTTAACAAACGCACTATTAAGAGGAGGTTAGACTGTGCCAGGTTAGTGTTTGGGAAGCGTTGCAATTATAAAATGCCGCCGGATGCTCCGGCCCGCTTCCAAGAAGCGCAAGGATAAAACAGTGAAACCTAGGGTTGATGAACCGGCAGTCCCGGACGTCGGTTCTTTAGAAGGCTCAGTGGAGCCGGAGGTTTTGCCAGGAGTTTCCATGGAGTCCCAGGCAGAAACTATACTATTACAGGATGTGCCTTCTCAGGAGGTAGGCCAGGCTGAGGGGGCTTCTCAGGTGACTGTCCTTCCCTCTCTTCCCAAGGTAGTTAGAGCCTCTCCTTCTGTTGCCAAAACTTCTTTGAGAGGTAGGCCTAGTTCAGCTTCAGTGGGGGCTTCTCCTAGCATTTCGGGTTCTGTACCTAAGAAACATATGCTTAAAATGGCAGAAGATTTGATTACTATGATTAGAGGCTCTATGCCCCCGCCTGATAAGAGGCCTAGGGTGGAACCGGAGTTTGATAGTTTTGAGCAGTGTTCAGAGGCTTCAGAATCTTCTGTGGAAGATATGCAGGAGTATCCCACTTATTCTGATTCTGATGTGGATGATTCCACTCCTACAGCTTCTCCACCTGAGGATTTCTCTTTTTCAGAGACTCTGCATTCCATGAGGGAGCACTTTAAATGGGAAGGCCAGGATTACCCTGATTCCAGGAAAAGGCTTAGGGAATTCTTGTTTTTACCCCAGCATAGGCCTTTAGCTATTCCTCCTGTGTTGAATGTGGTGGAAGATGTTTTTGCAGAGGCTTCCCTGAACCCTGACTCTTTGCCTCCTGCTCCTGTTAAGCCTGATAGGTATTATAGGGTGCCCGAAGCTCATAAATATTTGTTTAAGAGTCCTAGGGCGGACCCAGAAACTATTTCTCAAGGGCCTAAGGGTGTAAAGGCTTCTGTGGTTAAAAATCCTGTTCCCACTGATAAAGAGGCAAGGGCTTTGGATAGGTGGGGAAAGAAAGTGTATACTTCTTCCACTCTAGCCATGAGAGCATTGAATTGTCAGTTTCACATGCTTAAATATCAGAATTACCTCCTTTCACAATTGAAATCTAAGGTGGATGCTTTGGCGGAAGGTATTGAGTGTAAAGAGTTGCTGGATTTGGTTCATGTGTCTGAACAAGTGGGTAAGCATTCTTTGCAATGTGGTTTTGATGCTGTACAGGCCTCCTCGAGGGTGGCTGCTACCAGTTCTGTTCTTCGCAGGCATGCTTGGTTGAAGGATCAGAATTTAGCTGAGCATGTTAAGACTAGGATTTTGGATGCTCCTTTACAGTCTGATGTGTTGTTTGGATCGCCTGTGGAAGCAGTTTTAAAGAAAATGGAGGACAAAGCTAAGTCTATGCAAACTGTTAAAGATTTTTTGCAGGTGCAGCCACCAAAGTTTAGTAGAAATTGGCCTGCTAAGGGGTGGACATATCCTGCTTATGATTCCCAGTCTAGGGGTAGGTCTAGACGTGGTAGGGGCAGGGCTCAAGGTTCTTTTAGGCCTAGAACAGGGAGTTCACCTGCTCAGACTTCTGGTGAGGGCAGGGGTCAGTCCTTTCGTAAACAGACCCAATGACCTGTCTTTTCAGCTGCCAGCAGATTCACGTTTGGCAGCTCCTTTGGGAGGAAGACTGTCTCTTTTCAAAGAAAATTGGGATTTAATTACTCAAGACAAATGGGTGTTGGATATCATTCACCACGGTTACAGATTTTATTTCCATACAATGCCCCTTTCAAAGGCATGCCAGACGTTCCTCCTCCACAAAGAAAAGAGGCTCACAAGCAAGTTTCTCAGTTACTTCACATAGGGGCCATTCAGCCAGTTCCTGTATCAGAAAGGGGCCTAGGATTTTATTCTCGCCTGTTCCTTGTACCAAAGAAGGGGAACACGTGGAGACCAATTTTGGATTTATCTCCTCAACACGTTTTGGACATTCCCAAGTTCAAGATGTTGACGTTACAACAGCTTTTACCTCTGCTGGGCAAAGATCACTGGATGGTAACTTTAGATCTCAAGGAAGCTTACCTTCATGTGCCTATAAGGCTAAGTTGCAGGAAGTATCTGCGGTTTCGAGCTGGAAATTCTCATTATCAGTTCTCTGCATTGCCCTTTGGCTTATCTACTGCCAGAGTATTCACAAAGGTTCTGGCTCCAGTGATAGCTTACTTCAGGCTTCAAGGAATTCAAATCTATCCTTACTTGGACGACTGCCTGATTCTGGCTCAAGAAAAGGAAGACCTTCTACAGCATCTGGAATATGTTATAGCAGTGCTAAGATGCCTAGGGTATTCTGTGAACGAAATAAAGTCCAGTCTAGTACCCTCTCAAGACATGTGCTTTCTGGGTGTGAGACTGAATACAGCAGCCCAGATGGCCTTTTTAACCCCGGACAAACAAAAGAGTCTGTCACTTTACTTCCATCAACTATCTCATCAGTCCGTGCTGACTGCAAGGACAGTCCTTCAAGCATTAGGGTTCATGGCATCTTGTATTCTGGTGCTTCCCAATGCCAAACTGCATATGAGGAAGCTACAATGGTATCTCAAAATGTATGGACACAGCACTGCCAGGATTTGGACACTGTCATTCAAATAATACCTTGCCTTCAAAAGAATTCTTGTGGTGGGCTCAGGAATGTCACCTAAACAAGGGACTCTCTGTGACCCGGCCAGAGGCCAGTCAGATCTTAACGACAGATGCCTCGGACATTGCTTGGGGAGCTCATCTAAATGGAAAGTGGATACAAGACAAGTGGCCTGCCAGACTACAGCATCTACATATCAACATGAAAGAGATGTTAGCAGTCCAGTTTGCATTAATGGCTTTCAAGGAGTTACTTCTTCCAGGGCAGGTGTTGATTCTAACAGACAACACAACTGTCATGTGGTACATCAACAAGCAAGGGGGAACACATTCTTATCCTCTATGCAGGCAAGCAATGATTTTATGGGAGACTGCGCTAAGCCTACGACTAACTCTTCAGGCAAGGTTTCTGCCAGGAGCACAGAACTCCTTAGCAGATGTGTTAAGCAGACAAATCATGGATCCCCACGAGTGGAAACTGGATCTTCATGTATTTCAGAAACTGACAGTGTCATGGGGAACTCCAGACATAGATCTGTTCGCTTCTCCACTAAACCACCAGCTGCCAAAGTATTGCACAAAGGGGTTTCATCACACAGCTTGGAAAGTGGATGCTCTGTCTTTCAGTTGGAAAAACCTTCATGTGTATGCCTTTCCACCTCTGCCTCTTCTTCCAAAGGTACTATTAAAGGTCAGACAAGACAGGCCAAGGATGATTTTGATAGCTCCAGATTGGCCTCGGCAACACTGGTACCCACTACTACGGAGTCTGGTAAAGAAGCCTCCATGGCCTTTACCTCTGATTCCTCATCTGTTATCTCAGAAGGACGGTCATCTGCTCAATGTCAAGCTTCACTCTCTTCATCTAACAGCCTGGCATATTCTGTGTTGAAACACAGCCGGTCTCAACTTCCTCAACAAGTTTTAAATGTGATTATGGAAGCTAGAAGACCTAGTACAAGGAGAGTGTACAGAAAAATGGAAGAGATTTTTATTTTGGAGTACAGCAAAGAATTTGGAGATTTCTGAGCCTAATTTGAGTGTGGCTCTTCAATATCTTACTGAATTATTGGACAAAGGTTTGTCCTTCTCTTCCATTAAGATTCATGCTGCAGCAATTTCAGCTCACTATGATTGTGACCCACCTTTGTTTTCATCCTTTGTTCAAGCAGTTTCTTAGAGGGGCAAAGAATATAAGACCCCCAATAGAGCTCCTACTCCTGCTTGGGATCTCAATTTTGTGTTGGAAAACTTACTCTACAACCTTTTGAGCCTGCAGCTACTGCTGAATTGAAATACTTGTCATGGAAGACTGCTTTTCTGTTGGCTATTACTTCTGCAAGAAGGGTGTCTGAGTTGCAGGCCCTTATGGCAGTAGAGCCCTTTTGATTTTCCATAAGGATAGGGTATCATTACGCACTAATCCTTCTTTATGCCTAAGGTGGTTTCTAGTGTGGCTTTAAACCAAACTATTCATTTGCCTACTTTCTGCAGACCCTCAAAATAAAGGGGAAAAGATTTTGCACACTTTAGATGTACACAGGCAATTGCGTTATTATTTAAGCAGGACTAAGGATTTTAGGCAGTCTCAGCAGTTGTTTGTTTCTTTTGCTTTGAGTTCACAGGGCAAGCCTGTGTCAAAACAAACTATTTCTAGGTGGATTGGCTTTTGCATTGCATTTTGTTATTCCCATCATGGCAAGGAGATTCCAGCTGGGATTAGGCCTCATTCCACTAGGGCTACTGCCACTTCAACAGCATTTCTAAGGGGTGGCAACTAAGGATATTTTGGAAGCAGCTACTTGGAGTTCAGTGCATACTTTCTCTAAGCATTATCACCTTCCTATCTACTCTAAGTCTAGGGCTGGTTTTGCCACAGCTGTTTTGCAAGGCATGTTGTCAGCTCCTACTTCTTTATGATTTGCCAGCCTCCCTTACCTCTGCTTTGGGATTCTACCCAATAGTCAGGACTGCAGCAATGGAAGACGAAGAACATAGTACAGTTTTGTACCTACCATAAATGTAGATGTTCGAGGATTCCATTGCTGCAGTCCAATTCCCTCCCTCCTTCCCCTGTATTTAGGGGTGGTTGTGTAGGTGAGTTTACATGCTTATATTTTTGTATATATTGTTGTATATATTGTACATGTTTTTGGTGCAGGTTTTTTGAGACTTGTCTTTTTAGGGTCTTCTGACATCTGGGGCAAGAAAAGACTGAGGATATGACGTTGGTCTTGCGCATTAGTACCCTGACGGCCTGTCGTCAGTCTAATGCGCCTGACCGACGTCAGCCTTATACTCTGGTATTCGGGCCGACTGGACGCGGACTATACCCAATAGTCAGGACTGCAGCAATGGAATCCTCGAACATCTACATTTATGGTAGGTACAAAACTGTACTTTATCACATATGGGTTGTCCTGCCTCAGGCAGCCCTTCGGTCGGCCGGATTTCCAAGTCTGGGTCCGGCGTCGGCTGATGTCGCACTTTCCCCGACGTCAGAGCGCCTGGGGTATAAAAGCATCAGCCGACGTCATCTTCCTCAGTCTTTCTTGCCGCGTGGTGCCCGAAGCAGAAGCAGTTCGCAAGTGCCGGTCGGCCAGCTCCTGTAATTCAGCTACCGAAGACTTCAAAAAGCTAAGTACCCCATTGGGGACTCTTTCTTGCCTCAGCCGATGTCAGATAAAGTTAATAATTGTTTAACTTGTGGGAAACAAATACCTCATAAGGATTTCCACTCTTACTGCCTCCCCTGTCTAGGCCCAGACCACGCGCCTCGCCTGTTCAGCCTGTGCTTCCTTCAACCGACGCACTCTTAGACGTTGGGCGGAGTTTGCAGAGGAATTTTTTGGGGCTAGTTTTGCGTATAAGATGCCATCGGAGACTCCGACTTCACATTTAATTAAGAAACGGAAGGACAAGGACCGACGCACGCGGGCCGTGGTTTCGGCTGAAACCATGGCCAGGCCTACTGTGAGTGTCTCTGTCTCGACTGAAACAGAGTCCTTGGTACTTCCGATTACCGAAACCGCTCAACCGACTACCTCAGCCCCGGAGGCCCCGGCTGAGTCGGTTATTGAATTTCCATCAGAAACTGGTGTCCTGGAACCTTCCGACACCATCCCTTTAGACAAATCTACACCAGCACGTGGTGCAGCCAGGCCTCCTGCATCCATGTTCATTAAGGCATTCTCCAGGGCTAAAGCTGCTAAACTCTCAAAAGCTTTGCCTCCCAAGGTTATCCCTCAGGGACCCTCTTCTGGTTCACAGATTCTAAGCTTAGCAGAGGATCTTATCTCCTTAATTAGGGGCTCCCAACCTCATCTGGACAGAGGTTCTCAACCCCCTCCAGACAAAAAGCCCAGGGTTGAGCTCTCTGATCCCCACTCCTCAGATGAGGCCTCGGATGGCTCTATTCTCTCGGACCTCCAGGAGGAGGCTTTTTCGGCCTACAAGGATTCTGATGCAGAAGAATCTATTCCCTCGGCCTCCCCTCCTGAAGAGTTTTCCTTTGGGGAGACACTGCACACTATGAGAGAGCATTTCCAATGGCAGGGCCAGGAATTCTCTGATTCCAGGAAAAGATTAAGGACCTTTTTACATTTGCCTCTGCATAGGCCTTTAGCTATTCCTCCTGTTTTGAATGTCATTGAGGATGTGTATTCTGATTCTAGCACAACCCCTGATTCTCTCCCTCCGGCTCCTGTCAAACCCGATAGGTATTACAGGGTCCCGGACTCTCATCTTTACCTTTACAAGGCCCATTCTGCTGATCCAGAAACTATTTCCCAGGGCCCTAAAGGGGTTGCAGCTGCCACTGCTAAAAATCCTCTCCCCTCTGAAAGGGAGTCCAGAGCTTTAGAGAGATGGGGTAAAAAAGTGTATACTTCTGCTACTCTTTCTATGAGGGCATTGACTTGTCAATTTCATATGATACAGTACCAAGAGTATTTGTTAGATGAATTGCATAAAAAACTGTCTTCACCTGACCCCGTAGACCGCAAATCACTTCAGGATCTGGTACATAATTCACAACAGGTTAGCAACCATTTCTTGCAATGTGGTTATGATGCATTGGAAGCTTCATTTAGTCAGCTATGACTGGCGCAGTTATACGTAGGCATGCTTGGCTGTAGGAACAATCTCTGCCAGACCATGTTAAAGCAAAGCTCCTGGATGCTCCATTGGAAAAGCAAAAGTTATTTGGCTCCACGGCTCAGGAGGTTCTAAAGAAATTTGAAGAAAAGGCAAAATCTGTACAAACAGTCACAGATTTTCTCCAAGTACAACCACCAAGATTCAGCAGGAATTGGCCTTCCAAGAATTGGTCCTTTCCAGACACAGAGAGGTTTCAGAGAGGCAAGAACAGGCGTGCCAGAGGTAGAGGGCAAGCTAGAGGCTCCTACAGAGGACGTCAATGGCAATCTCCCAACTAGAGAGGTAATGCAGGACCTTCAACTGCTGGACAAGGACAGGCTCAATGACTTTACTTTGACACCGCCAACCAGGGCTCAATTGGAAGCACCTTTGGGCGGAAAGCTCTCTTTATTCTCAGAAAATTGGCACAGTATTACAAGGGACAAATGGACTACAAATAGACAAAGGATACAGGTTCCATTTCCACACATTACCAAAAAGACAAGGCATGCCAGACCTGCCTCCGAATCAAAGGGCAGAGGCTTTGAAACAAATCTCCAGCTTAAAGCAAATGAAAGCTATAGAAAAGGTTCCTCTCTCAGAACAAGGCCAGGGATTTTATTCCAGACTGTTCCTTGTTCCAAGAAAAGAAAAGCAATGGAGGCCTATTCTGGACTTGTCCGCACTGAATACTTATCTCATTGTGCCAAAGTTTAAAATGCTGACTCTACAGCAGCTCCTTCCCATGCTGGGCAAGGGGTCTTGGCTGGTAACTCTAGACCTCAAGGAGGCATACCTGCATGCCCCTATCAGACAAAGTTGCAGAAGACACCTCAGATTTCTTGCAGGGTCAGAGCATTATCAATTCTCAGCATTGCCCTTTGGCTTATCTACTGCGCCCATAGTATTCACAAAATGCCTGGCATCAGTAATTGCACATTGCAGACTTCAGGGGATTCAAATATACCCATATCTGGACTGCCTTATATAAGCGGACAGCCAACAAACTTTGGTGAAACATTTGAATTATGCCATCCACCTACTTCAGGCCTTGGGATATACAGTCAACTTTCACAAATCAAGACTGGTTCCATCCCAAAGAATAACTTTTCTGGGTGCAAATCTAGATACAACCACCCAAATGGCCTTCCTCACAGACGAAAAACAAAGTCAACTACCAGATTACTTCAACAGTCTGACAAGACAAACCCAGCTGACTGCAAGGAAAATCCTGCAGGCCCTGGGTTACATGGCTTCTTGCATCCTTCTGATTCCGCAGGCAAGACTACATATGAGGAAACTACAATGGTACCTAAGGAGTTTATGGACTCAGCACAGTCACAGCCTGGAAACTTTGATACCACTCATTCCATGCCTTCAAAAGGAATTTCAGTGGTGGGCTCAAGCAAGCCAGTCAAACAGGAGTCTGCCTTTCAACAAACCAATAGCCAGCCAAACCATTACAACAGACGCTTCAGACCACGGATGGGGAGCGCACATGGAGGGCAGGTGCATTCAGGGTCTATGGTCACAAAAAGAGATACGCATGCACATAAACCAAAAGGAAATGCTGGCAGTGATACAGGCAGTCGAAGCCTTCAAACCTTTTCTGCATCAAGGCCATCTGCTAATAAGAACAGACATCTTTCCACAGATAACACAATCATGGGGAAGGCCGGACATAGATCTTTTTGCCTCCCCCCACAATCACCAACTGAAGAAATTCTGCTCAAGGACATACCACCCACAAGCATGGAAAGTGGACGCCCTCTCTTTCAGCTGGAGAACTCTAACAGTGTATGTATTTCCACCTCTCCCATTAATGACGAAGGTTTTACTGAAGATCAGGACAGAGCAGCCAAAAGTGATTCTGATAGCTCCGGACTGGCCAAGACAGCACTGGTACCCACTGTTAAAGAGCATGTCACGCACGAAACCATGGCCTCTTCCTTTATGGCCACTTCTACTGACACAGCACAATTACAAAACTCTGCATTCCAATCTGAAAACCTTGCAGCTAGCAGCCTGGAAAATACCTCGACTCCTCCTCAGGATAAGCTATCCCAGAGAGTGAAAGATATTATTATGGAAGCTCGACGGCCTTCCACAAGAAAAGCATATTCAGCAAAATGGATAAGATTTCACATTTGGAATACCACAAAGGGTCAGGATGCGACAGTGATGAACATGGCACATATTCTGGAATACTTGGCAGAAATGTTCCACACTGGTCTGTCTTACTCTTCCATTAAAATTCATGCTTCGGCAATTTCAGCAGAGTACAATACTGATCCACCTGTCTTCTCTCATCCTCTCCTAAGACAGTTTCTAAGAGGAATCAAAAACATCAAGCCTCCAAGGAAACCACCACTACCTACTTGGGACCTTAACTTCGTGTTGGAAA
Source organism: Protopterus annectens (assembly GCF_019279795.1). Classification (NCBI taxonomy): domain Eukaryota; kingdom Metazoa; phylum Chordata; order Ceratodontiformes; family Protopteridae; genus Protopterus; species Protopterus annectens. The sequence continues at coordinate 427,848,697 of NC_056748.1, read as the reverse complement.
AACTAACACTGCCTCCCTTTGAACCAGCAGCATCTGCAGAGCTACAGTTCCTGTCTTGGAAGACTGCCTTCCTTCTGGCCATAACCTCAGCAAGAAGAGTATCTGAGTTACAGGCCCTTATGGCAGTACAGACATTTCTTATTTTCATCAGGACAGAGTTTCATTGAGAACCAATCCTACATTTATGCCAAAGGTGGTATCCAGGGTTTCATTAAACCAAGCTATTCACCTGCCTACCTTCTTTCCAAATCCACAAAACAAAGGGGAAAAACTTCTGCACACCCTGGACATACACAGACAGCTGCGCTACTACTTGGACAGAACTAAAAGTTACAGAAAAACTGACCAGCTGTTGGTAGCATATGTTGCTGGTACACAAGGAAAAGCAACTTCCAAACAGACAGTTTCAAAATGGATAGGGAATTGCATTCATTTTTGTTACTCCTTTCATGGAAAAACTGTGCCAGCTAACATTAGACTTCATTCCACGAGAGCCACAGCCACCTCCACAGCCTTCTTAAGAGGAGTGGCTACCAAGGACATTTTAGAAGCTGCTACATGGAGCTCCGTGGATACATTTGCCAAGCATTACAATTTATCTTTATATTCCAGATCCAGAGCAGGCTTTGCTACGGCAGTCCTTCAGGGGATTTTGGCTACACCATCCTTTACATAGTTCCTCCACCCCCAGATTGGCTATGGTATTCTACCCATATGTGATGACTGCAGATGCATCCTTGAAGGACATAGTTCAGTTTTGTACCTACCATAAATGTAGATGTCCGATAGGTATGCATCTGCAGTCAGGTTTACCCTCCCTCCTTCCCCTCTGTGGTATTTCTTGGGTAGTTGCCCCTCTTATAGCTAGCTGGGGGGATCTATTATGGTGTATTTGTTTTTATATTACTGTGCATGTTTGGATTTTTAAATGTTTTTTTTTCCAAATTTAGCCTTCCTTAGAGAGGGCACCTGGCATCTGGGGCAAGAAAAACTGAGGAAGATGGTGTCGGCTGATGCTTTTATACCCCAGGCGCTCTGACGTTGGGGAAAGTGCGACATCAGCCGACGCCGGACCCAGACTTTGGAATCCGGCCGACCGAAGGGCTGCCCTGAGGCAGGACAACCCATATGTGGTGACTGCAGATGCATACCTATCGGACATCTACATTTATGGTAGGTACAAAACTGTACTTTCTCTGCACTTCCTTTTGGCTTATCTACTGCGCCCAGGGTATTCACGAAGTGCCTGGCTCCAGACCTTGCATACCACAGGCAGAGAAATATTCAAATTTACCCATACTTGGACGATTGCCTGATTCAGGCGGACAGTCAGGAATTGCTACTTCAGCACCTGACGTTTGTAAAGAGACTCCTAACTTCTCTGGGGTATACCATCCATGAAAAGAAATCACATCTGGTACCCAGCCAAAAGATTGTATTCCTGGGAGCAAGCTTGAACACAACTTCCCAGATGGCGTTCCTCACTCCAGAAAAGCAGGTTTATTTGACAAATTACTTCAAACTACTGGCCACCCAAACCCGGCTATGTGCAAGAAAAATACTGCAAGCCCTAGGGTTCATGACCTCATGCAGTCTACTAATTACATATGCAAGACTGCATATGAGGAAACTTCAGTGGGACTTAAAAAGTCTCTGATGCAACATTCTCAGGACCTGGAAACAGTGATTCCCATCATTCCTTGCATAAGGGCAGAGTTCCTTTGGTGGGCAGAGGCTTGCAACCACAACAAGGGACTCCCTTTCACTCAACCCCCTGCCACTCAAACCCTGACAACAGACGCATCAGACTATGCATGGGGGGCTCACATGGCAGGCATATGCATTCAGTGCAAATGGAGCCCAGGACAAATTCACCTGCATATCAATCAAAAAGAAATGTTAGCTGTACAGAATGCACTGACAGCCTTCAAATATCTTATCCTGCCAGGACAACTCTTGATAAAGACAGACAACACCACAGTTATGTGGTACATAAACAAGGAGAGGGGAACTCATTCTTACCCACTCCACAGGTTAGCCATGGTTCTGTGAAACACAGCTTTGAGCTATCAAGTGCACCTGTAAGCTCAATTCTTGCCAGGCAAACAAAATTCACTGGCAGACGACTTAAGCAGAAATCTAATGGACCCACACGAGTGGAAACTGGAACTCAACTCATTCAAACTTCTAATACACAGGTGGGGGACACCAGAAGTTGGACCTCTTTGCTTCCCCCCCAAAATCATCAACTGAATAAATTTTGCACCAGAACTCCCCACAGCCAAGCATGGAAAGTGGATGCCCTATCCTTTACATGGGAAAACCTCTCAATTTATGCCCCCCCCCCCCGCCTCTCCTTTCAAAAGTACTACTCGAGATCAAACAGGGCAGGCCAAGGACAATCCTTATTGCACCAGACTGACCATGCCAGTACTGGTACCCCCACTCCTCCACAGTCTGACGGCAGTGTCACCCTGGCACCTACATCAGACTCCCTGTCTGCTGTCCCAGCAGGAGGGACAGATTTTGCATTCTCAGCTGCAAACCCCGAACCTGGCAGCCTGGCTTATTCCCTGAAATACATCACCAGCAACTCTCAGCAAACAGGTGCTAGATGTTATCCTTGAGGCCAGGAGGCCTACTACTAGGAAATCCTATTCAGAAAAGTGGAAAAGATACTGTTCTTGGAGCCAGTCTCGAGGAAAGGACACAGCCGTGCCCACCTTACCTCAAATCCTAGATTATCTAGCAGAGCTGCCGCACAGAGGCCTGTCCTTCTCATTAGTTAAGATTCATGCCTCTGCCATCTCAGCTCATTACAGTACTGAGCCCACCCCTCTTCTCTCACCCTCTGATCAAACAGTTCCTGAGAGGAGCTAACAATTTAAGACCCCCAAGGAGAGATCCCACTCCTGCCTGGGACCTTCATTTTGTACTAGAGAAGCTCACACTCCCCCCTTTTGAGCCTACTGCTAGAGCAGAGTTAAAATTCCTCTCTTTTAAAACAGCTTTACTTCTAGCTATCACTTCAGCAAGAAGAGTGTCTGAGTTGCAAGCCGTTATTGCTGTGGGACCCTTCATTATCTTCCATGCGGACAGGGTTTCCCTCAGGACTAACTCATGATTTATGCCCAAGGTGGTATCCAGTGTGGCTTTAAACCAATCCATCCATTTACTAACTTTTTTCCCTAATCATCAGAATAAAGGGGAAAGGAGCCTGCACTTCTTGGATGTGCACCAACAGCTCCACTTCTACCTTGACAGGATCAAACCTTTCAGAAAATCTGACCAGCTGCTAGTCAACTTTGCTTCAGGGGCAGAGGGCAAGGCCATTTCCAAGCAAACCATTTCTAAGTGGTTAGCACACTGCATCAATTTCTCCTACAAACACCATGGAATACATACCCCACAGGGGATCAGACCTCATTCCACTAGGGCTACCTCAACCTCTACAGCATTTCTCAGGGTAGTCCCTACTGGGGACATCCTGGAATTCTGTACATACCTTCACCAAGCATTACCACTTGCCTATCTTTTCTAAATCCAGAGCTGGATTTGCCACAGCAGTCTTACAAGGCCTGCTAGGCAGCCCTAATACTTCTTGACTGCCTCCACCCTTCCTCAGCTTTGGGAGTCAACCCAAGTGTGATGACTGCAACAGTGAAACACGAAGAACATAGTACAGTTGTGTACACTTACCATAAATGTAGATGTTCGAGTGTATTCACTGTTGCAGTCCTGGTTACCCTCCCGCCAGCCCCCCTGTCTTTTTTTATACTTTCTACCTATCCTCTTTTTTGGCCATATCTTATGGCAGTGGTATTTACTTTCTACTGGAGGTGTTCCACTCCATCTGATTGCTTCCTTTTATGAGGGCCCCTGACATCTGGGGCAAGAAAAACTGATGTAATGGCATCGGCTGCATGTTTTATACCCCTGACGACCTGACATCATGAAAGAGGCAACAGCATCCAGTGCAGAAATCCCAAGACACTGGTATTTGGGCCGACTGAGGTCTACCTGCAGGCAGATAACCCAAGTGTGATGACTGCAACAGTGAATACACTCTAACATCTACATTTATGGTAAGTGTACACAACTGTACTTTCAACCTCCCTCCCGCCCCCAAATTGACACAGATGGCTTTATGGTGACTGGGTAGTTTTCACCTACATTCTGTCTGTGAGCAGTCCTAATAGACTACCTTCCAATCCTACTTATTAACCATGTACTAGTGTATAGCCTTGAATATCGTGTCATTGTTGTAAATAATTTTTTTAGTAGGGGAAACTTGATCTGAGGTATTAAGGTGGAATAGAGGGAATTTTGGGTAGGAGAGGAGTGGGAGCCATTGATCTGAGAAGCTTCATAATTGGTGCTAAAGTCTGATCCAACAACTCGCATTTTGCACCAGATAAAAATTTGAAAACCTGGATCTGTCATTATGGTTAGTACATAACTTTCATTTCTGACCTCTGCAAGAAGTGTATCTGTGTTGCAAGCTCTTATGGTGGGTCAGCCCTATCTCATTTTCCACAAAGACAGTGTTTCTTTGAGAACTAATCCTTTTATGCCTAAAGTGGTATCCAAGCTTACTTTAAGCTAAACTATTAATTTTTCTGTGCCCTTTCCTGAGCCCAAAAGTGTGGGGGAAGGGATTTTTCATGCCTTGGATGTCCACTGACGCCTGTCGTATCATCTCGACAGAACAAAATCTTTTAGAACTTTGATCAGTTCACATCTTGTGACAGTAAGAAGAGACCACCTGTGTCAAAGCAGACCATTTCCAAGAGGTTGTCTTGGGTGGTTACCTTTTTATTCCCACCACAACAGCACTATTTCAGGCATGGTCAAGGCACACGCCACCAGGGCCTTGGCTTCATCTGTGGCTTTATTGGAAAGGTTTGGACTCTATATGGTAGAGCAGCAACCTGATCCTCTGTTCATTATTTATTTATTTATTTATTTATTTATTTTTTACAGAGCAGTACAAGTTAGATTCCATTTCCAGGTCTAGCTCAGGCTTTGCTAGTACCATTCTCTAGGGGCTCCTAGACCTTTCCCCTTTCACCTTCCAGATGTTCTGAGCTATGATAATATACCCATATAGCTTAGGCTACTGCAGCAGTGATCAGTATGATGAACATAGTACAGCTGTGTAAATTAAACTTAACATAAAAGTAGATTTTTGAATGACTACTGCTGAAGTAGCTGCTCACTCCCTCCATCCACCCGTTTCTAAGTGTTTTTATGCCAGAGTGTAGACATTTTTGCTTTTCCTAGCAATGTCCCCTCTGGGCTCAGCATTCTTGTTTCATATGGCCTGAAAGCTCTAAAAAGCTTGGAGACCAAACCTGTTTATTGTCAGCTCATTTTGAGCTGTGTGCGTTTGTGTGTGGAAGGTGCCCTTGAGCTTTGGTAGCTGGCCAGCTGTTATATCCTTGGCAGAAAATAACCCATATAGCTTAAGCTACTGTAGCAGAGATCATTTAAACATTTACTGTTATGGAAAGTTTACCTACATAACTATATTTTCTCATCTTTCACAAAGACTCATTTTTTTATGCCTGAACTTGTAATGGAGTCAGATTTGAAGCACAGCACTCTGTATATCTTACCTTTACTTTTCAGCCTTCTCTAACCATGTGGAGTACTGCTTACATTGCTTGGATATTCAATGACAACTGAGGTGTTGTAGGGACAGAACAAAGTTCATATGTAGCAACACCAAGCTTTTTGTTACCTTTTCTAGTAAGTCTATGGGCCGTAATGATTTCTCGCATCCCCTTACAGCATAGCTGTCTTAATTTTGTAAAATCTTGCTTTTTCAGGCATAACAAGTCTTTAACTCAGATTGCAAAAGCTTACTTTACCAGAGCTGTAGTTACCTTAGTAGCCTTTTTCAGAAATGCTACACTTGATGAAGTTTCTGCAGTTGGTACACAGCTTTTCCTGAATAGCTTTGTGTAATGTTATAAGCTGAATGTCTTTACCGATGTTTGATCTGTTTTTGGGGCTGTAGTTGCTGAAATACTTTTTTTTCTGTGTGGATTTTGCCACCCACCCCACATGTCTGATGGACATTAAGCCTTTCCCCAGAGAGACACGACATGCACATTCCCTTATCCAGAATTTTCACTTAGGATTGGGGTGAGATGTTCATCCAGACAGCCATGAGTGTGCTTTATAGTTTCACTAATGTACTGACAATGAGGGCATTTATAATGTCTTAACGATGCCCCTGGGTAGTGAGCCATGAAGTCCATGTTGTCAAGAAAGCCTACAATGCCTTTCCTATGAGAGTGCACACCTGCATTGAAGACTAACACTAAACAGTGGCTTGGTGAGCCTAATGTCATCGCTGCCCCTCCTCCAAGTGGTTGTGGGAATGTGTAGCTGGCTTCTGATCCTCTCCACCCCCTCCCAGGTGTGCATGCTCATTCTTCCCTGCCAGGTCTGTTAGGCATCTATGCTGGTAATCAAACTTTGGTCCTTTTACCTGTGATGTAGTTGGGGGTTTTCTCCTCTGCTTCTAACTAAAGCTTCCATTATTAAAGATGTATTCTCCTAGTGGTACACCTAGTTAGACGAGCTTGAGACTTTGCTCTAAGAGCTGCAGAGGATGAGCTCATTATTATTGGTTTTAAAAGTTATGTAGTTAATGTAACACTAGCGCCGCAAGAGTGGGTGAAGCTTGTGTAAGGATTTTTCCCACCTTCTGCTTTAGTCAAGATGGCCTTTCTTTTTTTATTTATTTATATTTGAACAGCTGAATTTGAGTCTGGATAGGAAGAGCAACACTGTGCATTATTGGACATGGGTGGTACTAAGCAGTCTGGGAGAGATGTGATAGACATGTGGCCCAAAAGCATGTGCCTTTCTCCTGTGAGTTACAGAGGATGGAGCCCTTCTTGCAGCTCTAGCATTGTGGTAAGCAGATAACATTTGTTGTAAATTATTTCTGTCAACTGCTAGTAGTGGGATTGTCAAGGTTGCTTATTGTAATATTTTTAAATGTACCAGTAACAGTGTAGTACATATTTAGGTTCTCTTCCTGTCTTGCTATTACAGTAATGTATACCTTTCCTTGATTTCAGAGTATTACTTCCTTTCTCGAACATTTGCTTCAAGGCTTGAAGAAAATGACAGAACGTGGCATTAAATGGGCTTGTGAGTACTGCACCTATGAGAACTGGCCATCTGCTGTTAAGTGTACAATGTGTCGTGCACAGAGACCCAACACTACAATTATAACGGAGGATCCATTTAAAAGCAGTCCAAGTGATATAGGGAGGGACTGGAGTCCTGCAGGTATTGGGAGTGGAAACAGCCCTTTAATTTGTCCAGATTCCAGTGCAAGGCCAAGGGTTAAGTCTTCATATAGTTCTGAAAACGCAACAAAGTGGTCTTGCCATATGTGCACCTATCTTAATTGGCCTAGAGCAATTAGGTGCACTCAGTGCTTATGCCAGCGTCGGACCAGGAGCCCTACGGAGTCTCCCCAATCCTCTGGTTCAGGTTTAAGGCCAGTTCCCCCACCAGTGGACCCTTGTGAAGAATATAATGACAGAAATAGACTTATCACAAGAGCTCAGCATTGGACTTGCTCCATTTGCACTTATGGAAATTGGCCTAAAGCTAGAAAGTGTGCTGTGTGTGACCACCCTAGACCAAATAGTTTTGAAGCAATAGAACTGGCTGGAGCAGAAGAGGCTTCATCAATTATTAATGAACAAGACCGAGCTAGATGGAGTCGAAGTTGTGGTAGTAGCAATAGTCAGAGAAGATCTCCGCCAACATCAAAACACGAGTTTGAGAAAAAAATGGATTTTCAGAGAATTGAACTAGCAGCTTCTGGTGTTAGCTGCAAAGATGAACGTGAGGTTGACTTTAAAAAATTAAAACAGATAAAAAATAGAATGAAAAAGATTGACTGGTTATTCCTCAATGCATGTATTGGTAAGTTGTCTTTTTTTTTTCTCCACTGTCCTTAAGTATTGGTTATCAGAACTGCAACCAAGGTTATAGTTTTTAAGCTCATTGCTAAAGATCAGTGTTGCTTAAGTGTCTAGACTGAGAGTACTTCTTTTTTCTGGGAGGGGACAAAAACAACAAAAAAAACTTCCATTTAATTATGGTGTAAGCATTCTGTCTCCTTACTTTGATATCTTTTAGATGCTCGTTCATTTCTATGCCTGGTAAAAGAGGCAGTTGTAATAATGTCTTTGAGCTACAACTTTCCTTTGGAGTTTTACCATTTAACTGGCAGTAGCTAAGACTGGGGGTTATTTTAATGTTGTTAATCACATACATCTTACTGAACCGAAGACCTTTTTGACACTGGCAATTAAAAGGACAAAATACATGCAACCATTAAAGTTTTACATTTACCTAGACACATTTAACACATGTAAAAGTTAATGCATATTTTAAGGCTGGCATGTTTTCCTTTCTGTGCACATTATTTCCAGATGCTTTCACAAAATGGCAGCTGCTAAGTTTTGTCACATAATTTATTTTTTTTTCACTTTGTTAAGCAAGAGTAGGCAAGACAGTACACAGCGAGGTTAGGTTACTCCAGGGGATATTTGCTTGCTGTTGATTAATGACTGCTGCTTTTGCTTGTCACATCTCTAATGTAAGCAGTTAGTAGCATATTTCAGACTTCAGGAGCTTCAGCATTAAAAAAAACTTTTGATATGCTTGATTGCTTCCACTCCAACTACTAGCAACCCCACTGCAGATGAATTATTTTATCATTTAACAAGTATATGTCCATCTTTTTACTTTAAGGAAGTATCACAATAAATGCCAAACTGTTACCAGACAAGCTAGACAAAACTGCTGAAGTTAAATATAGCATATTACATAACAGCTTTTCTTAGACTTGCTTATCTTAAATTGCCAAACATTCAGGAAAATATGAATATCACATCTACCCAATGCTCATCATTTAGATCACTGTTGCAGTAGCTTAAGCTATGTGGGAAGTGACTCGCCAAAGATCTTACATCCAGTCAGTATTTAAAGCCTTTGGGCACCTTTCACATGTGTTGTGCATCTAAGGAGGCTTGAGGTAGTGCCAATATAAGTAAATGTAGGGGTGCTAAAATTCAGAACTTTTTCTGTTGAAGATACCAGTCACGCTTCTCTTGTGTATTCAGTGGTCTTTCCTTCCATATTTCTGTACAAAGTTGTTCTCCTTGCTAACCTCTAGGTGAAAGGAAAAGTTATAATGCGTGGAGGGCAGATTTTTTTTTATTACCGAAAGGAGGACTATAATGTATGGCTATGTACTGTGCTTATTGTTTACTCATAAAATGATCAATGTCTGCTCATTTTCCTGACTCTACAGTGAAAACCAGCAGCTTGAGACTCTTACCCAGCCGATGATGGACCTGTAACTTGGATGGCCGCCCTTCCAGCTGCCAAGAAGAAAGCTGACTTTCCAAGATGGCTGCACACTGATCAGCAGATGAACTTCAGCTGTCCTGACTTCTCCAGTACATAAAATGCTGGTCAGAAATTGTACTACAGCATCAGCTGGAAAGGCTTCAGATTGGGGGCAGCTGTCCACCTGACAGTGTAATATATTTACAGACAGCAACATTAATAAATGACTGGGTGAAAAAGGAACAAGGGTACATAATAAGGATCTAGTAATATACCCTGGCAGTATCCACGCCAGAGTCCTTCAGATTAAAATTTACAATGCCAGGTCCACCATTAAAGTGGCAGTGATCAAAATTAACATGCTTGGCAAATCCATGTCTTAACAAAACTGACCAACATGACTTTACAAGATGGCTGAACACTAATCAACAGCTTAACTTCAGCTCTCCTTGTGAAAAAAGAAACTGAAAGATAAGAGCCAGGAACTCTTGTCACTTTTAGTAAATTCAGTTACTGGCTAATAAGTACACTACCCGGATGCCACCAAAGAAGAAACTAAGAGCCTGAAAAAATCAACTACAAAAGGTGAAGAAAAAACACTGACTGGGAAGAATACTGCAGCTGTGCAGCAAAAAGCAGCTCAGACTCTAGCTTTTGGTACAAGACATGGCTTCAAGTTAGCTAGAGGAAAACACAAGTCAAATGTGCTCGGAAATTATTAAAATAAATGAAGCGCTGAAGGAGTATATCAACTCAAATAATGAAAGGCTGGAAGAAATTGAAGAAGCTTTAAACAGATATTCAAATGAGCTGATAAAACTGTAAAAATTAGAGGTCAAAATTAATAAAAGGCTGACTGAGTAGAAGACTGTTCAAGAAGAAATGATGTTCTTCGTGTTTCACTGTTGCAGTCATTACATTTGGGTAATCTGCTGGCAGGTTGCCCTCAGTCGGCCTGATTAACAAAGTCTTGGGTCCTGCGTTGGTTGCTGTCCCTTCTTTCATGATGTCAGATTGTCATGGGTATAAAACATGCAGCTGACACCATTTTCATCGGTCTTTCTTGCCGCGCTGTGCCTGAAGCAGAAGCAGTTCACAAGTGCCGGTCGGCCGACTCCTGAAATTTTCGATCTGAAGTAGGAGATTCATTTGTCTGCAACCTGTGGGTTATGGATCCGATATCGGATCCGAACCGGCATGGTTTTCCAGCTATGGATCCGAGCTCTCAGCTCCTCCCCTCACCCATAATGCCCTGCTCTCCCTACATGACCTCAGATCTAGTTTGCCGCGCTGGTGACCAGATTGGTTTCTTAGAGCTCTACAGCTAAGTGTTATTATTGCTATTTTTAGAGCTAGAATTAAGGTTTTTCTGTCAGTTTTGTGTGAAAGTTTTAGGTTTCCCTTTTATAGCTTAAAGTTATTTAGTTTTATTAACTTTTATAACTTTTAGTTTCCCTCCCCTCGCTGGTGCGTAGTGTGTGTTTGGGCCTGTGTTTGTTTGACTAGTTAGTTTTACCTTTTTAGTCTAATTGAAGTAAAGAACTAGTACCCTTAGGATGTCTGAACCACCTAAGGCTGTTTTTTCGAAGTGCTCCGAGTGTGGCCATAAGCTTTCCCCTGCTGATGGCCACACTCGGTGCGTTCGATGCCTTGGGGTTGAACACCTCACTTCTGGATGTTCCATTTGTGCAGGGTTCAACCCCAGGGCATTGAAGGAGCGGAGGTCGAAGCTGGTCCTGGCGGGGCTTTTGCCCCCGGACTCGGCTCCGGCTCCCGCTCCTTCGGGGGGTACAGTTTCTATGGTTCCCTCCTCTCCCGCTCCCCCTCCTCCACCTGGGACTCAACCTCCCTCTAGTGGTTTGGAGGAGAGGGAAGCAAGAAAGAAGGACCGGAGGGAGAAGCACCATAAGCGGCGGGCCGAGACCTCTGTTTTGGCCCCGCCTGCCAAGCGGGTTTCTCCTCCAGCCTTCTTGTCTGCTGGTTCTCCCCCTCCTCTGCTCCAGTCTCCTGTGTGCTTTTCACCGGGACCTGAGGAGGAGGAGACCCGAGGAGGCACTCAAGGCCTACCTCGGTAGCCTCGTCGAGATCTACGTACAGTTTATCTGATGCTGATCTGGACCGGATGATGAGAAGGTTCATCCAGGCCCAGATGCAGATGGGAGTGCTCTTGCCTCCCCCCCCCCCCTCTGGGGGGGAGCTCGACCCCTTTCTTTAAACCTATAGCTCCTTCTCCGACCCGCTACCCGGGTTCGGAGCAGTTGGAGCCGAGCAGCTTCGGCGCCGGGGGTGGGTCGGCGCCGATAGTACTGGGTACTTCGGATCCGACCCTGCCCTTGAGTGCTTCGGATCCGACCTCTCGGAGCCTGGATCCGAGATTCGGATCCGGGGGGATCAGTGCTCTTTCGGCGCCGTCTGTGTCGGAGCGCACTGTCCCCTCGGATCCGAGTGCTTCGATGCTGGCTCCGATCCACTCTTCGGATCCTAGGGGGAGCCAATTATCGGATCCTTTGGTCGAGGTCGGCTCCCCCTCGGCTTTTGATGTAGTGGAGAGGGCCCTGTTGAGGGTTTCCGGACCCCCGGCACTTGCTTCGGCTCCATCCCGCGCTCCATCTGCACTGGGCCAGGCTTCCACCATCCGGCCACTGGGACAGCCCGCTCCTTTGCCCCAAGGTGTTCCTTTGGAACATGTCACAGCTTGCGAGGAGTCCTCTGACAGCCCCCTGGAGGATGCCCCTCGCAAGCATATGTGCAAAAGGAGGCACATAGACTCCCCCGAGTCTCTCACTGAAGACACGGATTTGGAGGAAGGGGAAGGCTCCCCAAGATCACCCCCTGAGGATGTCTCCTTTGGAGACATCATGGAAATGCTTCGCATAAGGGGGGGGTCTGCCCCCAAGTCTTCCTCGGACGAGTCCGTGTTCTTGGAGGCATTTGAAGTGGGCCCGTCTACCTCTTGGGTGTCCCCTCCTGCCGACCCCCTGGTGGACCTGATTACCACCAGGGCGTGGAAGGAACCGGACACCGTGGAGCCAATCCCAAAAAGGCCTGACCGTATTCTCAATCCCCCGGCTGACCGTGCCCACTGGAGTAAGGGGCCTCCGGTAGATGCCATGTTGACGGCGGCAGTCACCAAGAGGGAACTTGCTCAGGAGAGCCCCTCAGTTCACCCCCCGAGCAAGGAGTCTCGGATGATGGACCGCTTGGGGAAGCGGATGTTTAGTTCAGCGACCTTTTCAGTGAGGGCGCTGAACTACCTGGCACATGTGATTAGGATGCAGCGTGATCTTATCAAGGAATATGCTGCATCCCCCCCAGAGTCCATGTCGGAGGAGGACAAATTGTTGCACTCCACCCGTATGGCCACTCTCAGGTCCGTGACTAATACCTCTATGCGGTTACTGTCCCATGCTACGGAAGGTGCCGCTAGAGCCGCAGGGGCAGGCCTAGTTACTAGACATCAGGCCTGGCTCCGTCATTGCGATTTCACGGAGCCCTTCAAGGCGTCATTTGCGAACGCTCCCTTCGATGGTTCTGCCCTCTTTGGCAAAACTGTTCGTGATACTTTGACCCAGAGTGAAAAGGATGGGAAGACGCTGTCTGCCGTCAGAATCCGCTTCTCTGTGCCCCAGAGGCCCTATTCTAGGAACCAAAAGGGCCAGAAGAAGATGTGGTTCCGGAAGTCGCAGCAATCCCAACCCGCTCCGGACAACCAGTCCTTCAGTGGCAGAGGAGGACAGGGAGGACGCCGCCCCAGGGGCAGAGGGGCTCCCAGGAACTTCGCGTCCAGAGAACCCTTCGCTGAACGGCCCGCGCAGCAGCCCTGAAGGGTTGCCCGGCTGCTCCACTCTGGAGGCAGTCGGGGGACGTTTTTCTGAGCACCTAGCGGCATGGGAGTCCATAACATCAGACCGCTGGGTCCTCCACATCATATCCAGAGGATACCGCATCCCATTTCATCACATGCCAAAATTGAAGTCCCTCCCCGACGTTCCACCCGGTCAGTGGGAGGCCGCTTTGGCAGAAATTGGCCATCTGCTAAAGAAAAGAGCCATCCAGCCCGTCCCCCCAGACCAGATCGGATCAGGGTTCTACTCCAGGTTCTTTTTAGTGCCAAAAAAGACGGGGGATCTAAGACCAATATTAGACCTTTCACTCTTGAACCTGGCAGTTCCCAAGGAGAAGTTCCGAATGGTTACATTACAGTCTATTCTCCCCCTTCTGGGAGAAAATCACTGGATGTGCTCGATAGACCTCAAGGATGCGTACTACCATATACTAATGGACAGGCGCTCCAGGAGGTTTCTCCGCTTCCGGCTGGGAGCCAGTCACTACCAATTCTGGGTCCTTCCCTTTGGTCTCACCACAGCCCCCAGGGTGTTCACCAAGGTATTAGCAGTGGTAGCGGCCCACCTGAGGCTTCAGGGGGTGCAGGTCTTCCCTTACCTGGACGACTGGCTTCTCACCGCTCCAACAAGGCATCTACTGTTATTGGCGCGAGACTCCTTTCTCCAGCTAGCTCCCCGTCTGGGCATCACAATAAATACAGAAAAATCCAACCTAGCCCCTACGCAGTTCATAGATTTTATAGGTGCCAGGTTAGACACGAGACTATTAAGAGCCTTCTTCACTGCGGACAGGATTCAGAATCTGCAGTTCCAGGTGCGGGCCATTCTCCACTCCAGTTCAGTTCCGGCGGAGTTGGTCCTGAGGGCTCTAGGGTCCATGGCAGCAGCGATAGCTGCTCTTCCTCTCGCCAGGTTCAATATGCGCGTCCTTCAATGGACACTCCTAGTTCAGTGGTCTTATCTTGCTCTTCCTATGCATCATCCCATTGCGATCAGCAAGGCTTGCAAGCGGTCCCTCTTATGGTGGCTCCACTCTCCAGATCTCCAGGGAGGCCGCCCATTTTGTGCTTCTCCCCCTCTCGCCACGGTGACCACGGACGCCTCCCGCCTCGGGTGGGGGGGGCATTTTGCAGGCCGGACGGTCCAAGGCACGTGGAACGATTCAGAGACCTTACTGCATATCAACGTTCTAGAGATGAGAGCAGTGCTCTTAGCGTTGCAAGCACTACAGGCCTTTCTTCCCTTGGGAACTATTGCGATTCAGTCGGACAACATGTCTGTCGTCTGGTATATCAACAAACAGGGAGGAACCAGGTCTTATCCTCTTTGTCGAGAAGCCATGAGAGTGTGGGAATGGGCAATCTCCACCAACCGCTTTCTCATCGCAACGCATATTCCGGGTCGGTCCAACATCCTTGCGGACAAACTCAGTCGCACCATTCTCTCCCCTTACGAGTAGTCTCTCAATGCTCAGGTAGCGAAACGCATCTTCGCACGGTGGGGAACTCCTTGTTGCGATCTTTTTGTGTCTCCCTCAAACACCAAGTGCGACAGTTTTTTCGCTCTAATACCTCCTCCCGGAGATACCCCAAGAGGCGCACAGGTGCATTCTTGGCACACCGGTCTTCTTTATGCTTACCCCCCTTTGCCTCTGATGCTCCAAGTTCTTCAGAAAGCCTCTCGGTTGGGGTGCAGAATAATTCTCATTGCCCCATTCTGGCCTCGACAGATCTGGTTCCCTTTCCTAAGGTCTCACTCAGTGAATCCTCCTTGGATTCTAGATCCCATTCCGGATCTGATATCTCACCCATCCCATCTATCAACCCCGAATCTGGGCAACCTGAAGCTGACTGCTTGGCTGCTCCAGTTCCACTCCTGATCAGGACTCCCGGTATTTCATCTCCAGTTAAAGCCATCCTGGTGGCGGCTCATAAACCATCTACCAGGAAAGTTTACCGCAGTAAGTGGAAACGATTCTCCATTTGGGCGGAGCGGCAAGGTCTAGACCCCTTCACAGTTCCCCTTCCTCTGGTGCTTGACTTTCTAACCACTCTTTTTAATGATGGTGCCAGCAGTTCCACGGTCAAAGTGCAACTTGCGGCAATTTCTCACTATCATATTGGTCAAGACTCCAGTCCACTGATGTCTGCCAAATTGTGTAAGATTTTCATAAAAGGTACCTTTCTCCTCAGGCCCCCGGTAAAGCAAGTGGTTCCTCCTTGGGACCTTTCTTTGGTCCTTCAGGCCTTGACCGCTCCCCCCTTCGAACCTGCTGTTACAGTAGATCTGAAATTTTTATCTTTCAAGACGGCCTTTTTAGTAGCCATTACCTCGGCCAAGAGAGTTTCAGAACTTCAAGCCTTATCCGTCAAACCTCCTTACTTGGTCTTTCATCCGGACCGTGTATACCTCAGGACCAACCCGTCCTTTCTTCCTAAGGTAGCTTCTGAAGCAAATATTAATCAGTCCATTAACCTCCCTGTTTTCTTTCCTAAATATCAAAACAAAGGTGAATACAAGCTACATTCCTTAGATGTTCACAGGCAACTTAGATTTTATCTGAACAGGACAGCTGGTCATAGGCAATCCGACCAGTTGTTTATTTCCTTTGCTAAATTCAATTTGGGTAAACCAATTTCCAAAGTCTCCTTATCACGCTGGATTTCGCAGTGCATCTTATTGGCTTATCAAGCTTCTGGAAGGCCCGCACCGGAGGGAGTACATGCCCATTCAACCCGGTCAGTTTCTACTTCAGCGGCCTTTAAAGCTAGGATTCCTCTGGATGATATTTGTTCAGCAGCCACTTGGGCTTCATCTCATACCTTTATCTCCCACTACAAGTTGGATATTACATCTAGAGGTAGAGCATCCTTTGGCTCCGCGGTGCTCCGGAATATCCTTCCATGATGGCCGCCCAAGATTCAGGTAGCTGGGGACTCTGTCCCAAAGGTTGCAGACAAATGAATCTCCTACTTCAGATTTAGAAGTTATGTACTCACCATAACGTTCCATCTGAGTAGGTGTATTCATTTGTCTGCAACCATCCCGCCCTCCTATCCCCCTGGCCTTGTCAGTTTCCTGCATTTTATGTGTTACCCTTTTTTAGGGTATTTCTATTGTTGGCAAACTCGATCTGAGGTCATGTAGGGAGAGCAGGGCATTATGGGTGAGGGGAGGAGCTGAGAGCTCGGATCCATAGCTGGAAAACCATGTCGGTTCGGATCCGATATCGGATCCATAACCCACAGGTTGCAGACAAATGAATACACCTACTCCGATGGAACATTATGGTGAGTACATAACTTCTAATTTTCGAGTTTCAGAACCGAAGTCTTCAACCTAAAGTTAAGTATCCCGTTGGGGAAACATTTTCTTGCTCCTTACCGATGTCAATAAAAGTTAATAATTGTATTACTTGTGGGAAGCAAATACCTCATAAGGATTTTTATTTGTACTGTATTCCTTGCCTAGGCCCTGACCACAATGTGCCTTGCTGTCGGTTTTGTGCTAAATTTAATCAACGCACTATTAAGCATCGGTATATTTTTGCATCAGAATATTTTGGCTCAAGATTTAACTATCCAGAAATGTTGTCTGTTAGCAATCAGACTACTGGAATACACAAAAAATGCAAAGCAAAAGAGAGAGAGAGACCGTCGAGGTCCAAAACCGACGACAAAGCTTCTCCTAAGCCAGTCGCCGGTACTCAGCGAGGTGCTTTCGCAGCCCCTGATACCTGCTACTTTTGATTTGCAGGCCTCTACTGAGACCCATTCGGAGTCCAGTACGCTGTGAGAGACACTATAGTATTGAACCCGCGGATGTCTGTACCATAGATGTGTCCGGAGCCACTGAGCAGGCACCGGCTTCGGAAGGTGTTTTCAGGCCTAAAGATTTGTATATTAAACCGACGCCATCTTCAAAACCTAGGCCAAAATCAACTTCTATGTCTAAAAAAAAATGACGCTTGGGCCACCAGCACAGGCCCCTATGCCTAAAAAACAAATTATCAAAATGACTGAGGATTTAATTACCTTGATCAGGGGTTCCCATCCCCCTCCTGCTAAGAGGCCTAGGCAAGGCACTGACTATGAATCATCAGATCAAGTTTGTATTTCTTCTGATTCCTCTTCTGATCAGGAATTATCTATTCCACCTTATGAGGACTCAGATGCAGAAGATTCCATCCCTTCTGCTTCTCCTCCTGAGGATTTTTCTTTTGGAGAAACTTTGCATACCTTAAAGGGAATACATTCACTGTAAGAGTCGGGATTTCTCAGAATCTAAAAAGAGGCTTGGGGATTTCCTCTTTCTTCCTCAGCATAGGCCTTTGGCTATACCTCCTGTTCTGGACATTGTTGATTATGTTTTCTCAGAATCCAGCATGGCTCCTGATTCCCTGCCTCCGGCTCATAGTAAGCCAGACAGATATTACAGGGTTCCTGACGCCCACAAATTCCTTTTTTAAAAACCCTACTGCTGACCCTGAAACTCTTTCTCAGGGTCCCAAGGGGGCATTAAGGCTTCTTCTGTTAAAAATCCTACCCCTTCTGATAGAGACTCCAGGGCGCTTGATAGATGGGATAAGAAGGTTTACACATCTGCAACCTTGGCAATCAGGGTTTTAAACTGTCAATTTCATTTGCTTAAATATCAGCAGCATGTCATGGGTTTACTTAAACAGAAAATTATGTTGATTTCTGACTGTGTGGAAAATAGAGTTGCAGGATTTATTGCGTTCAGCTGAACAAGTTGGAAAGCATACTTTGCAATGTAGTTTTGATTCCTTGGAAGCCTCTTGCAGGGCCATTGTAACTGGATCTGTGATAAAAAGGTATGCTTGTCTCAAGGAGCAAAATCTGCCTGATCATGTTAAAGCAAAATTGTCGGATGCTCCTTTACAACAGGACAGTCTATTTGGTAATAAGGCAGAAGAAGTTTTGAAAAAGATGGAAGATAAAGCTAAATCTATGCAAACTGTAAAAGATTTCATACATGTGCAGCCACCCAGGTTCAGTAGGCACTGGCCTACTAAGAATTGGTCCTTTCCAGTACCCACCAGAGCCGCTCAGGTCAAACCCAGACACTTCAAAGGCTCCAGGTTTCGGTCACAAGGAACTTGCAGAACAAAACAATGGGGTGCCTCCACCTCCAAATCTGGAAGTAACAATGCACCTTCCTACGGGAAACTGTCTCAGTGACTTTCCTCTGCAATCTCCAAGCACTTATCTTTTGGCAGCCCCTTTGGGGGGAAAACTGGGACTTCATGCACGAAATTGGCAACTAATTACCCAGGACATATGGGTTTTAAATATAG